>NC_056743.1:1450929446-1450936946 GCF_019279795.1 Protopterus annectens
TGATGAAACTAACAATGTCTCTTTTAGAGATAATTGGAAAATAATTTACTCACCAATGCAATGTCCATAACCTTCCTCATGCATCATAATAGTAAATAAAGCCTTGGGCTCAAAAACGGCAAACAATGGATTCACTCAAATTCCCAATCTTTCATTATAAGGCCTTTCTGATCTTAAGATACACATTGGATCATAAAATATATTATTTTATAATTTTTCAAAACAACATGCTACATGAGTCTGCATGCTGCATGACCAGCATTCCATGTTCTGGAAAGCAACGCACAATTGTTTCTTTCTACTACCTATTCTAAAAAAGTAACTCTTAATAATTTTAATTTCAAAAATCCAAAACTGTCAAAATGAGTTATGTCAGCAAATTTGTTACATTCTGTCAGCTGATAGCCCATCAGATACGGATGATTTTCTCAACTAATAATACTTCCTACAGAAATTAATCCCGTTACACAACCTGTAACACCCTGATCTGGATCTTACAGGCTACTCTAGAATGCAATAATAAATGGAAATAGCCTGATTCCCTCAGTGACCACTTCCTTATGTATTTGGGTGCATCACAGACCTACGTCTGCCCCCCCCCAACAAAAAACATTAAGGATGATAAATTAGTGTTCCAAAGACCAAATTACGGCCATAACAGCTACAAACAAATGAATCGGAGGGTTATGTTGCTCGATGCTAGAAGTCTAAATCTCAAAATGCACTCGCTTGAAGCACTCTTTAAAATGGAGAACATCGACATTTGTGCTGCAACAGAGTCCTGGTTAAAGGCAGCAGAAAGCACCCCTGCAGTACCAGGCTATAATTCATTCAACACCTTTCATTCCCAGAACTTGGGCCAAAGCTCCAAAGGTGGTGGTGTTTCCATATTCATAAAGGATGCACACACCTCCAGACTGGTAGCCCAACATAATGCATCAGAGATATTTCAGGTGCAGCTAACATTGGGTAAGACAGCGATTCAGGTCGTAGCCTACTATAGGTCCCCAACCATGTCCCATGAATCACAGTCCATATTCCTAAGCACCATGGAAAATATTAGGGTTCAACCTAACAGTCTCATACTGGGCAACTTCAACTATCCCTCCATTAACTGGGAAAACTACTAATGTACCAATACACCTGCCCAACGCTTCCTGGAATTTATTAATTTCAATGCCCTGGACCAGCTCGTTCTTACCCCCAAAAGAGGTAGCAACATCCTTGACCTGGTCATTACTCTACACCAATAGTTAACTCCTCCCTGGTTAGATCCGATGACAAATTAATCACCTTGGAAATCCACATCCCTTCCACCCTCCCCAACAAAGGTAACCACCATGAAAAACTTCTCCAAACCTAACTTTGGGTTCCTAAAAACAGAGGTGGCTAACTTCACGGCACCAGTGCAAATGGAGAATAATTGCATGACTGTCGACTCATACATCAGTGCACTGCATGAACACATACACAAATGCATGGATCTCGCCATACCCAATAGAACCAAAACACTCTCCTCAAAGAAAAAGAAAGCCAGCCTTGTGGTCCTCTGCCATAAACAAACTCTACAACAGAAGGAGGAAACTGATATGGAAGAAGATGAAATCCCAAGACTGGAAAAACTCCATGCCTCAACAAAAGGTTGAGATCCCTCATCAAATCCTCTAAAGCTAGCTGTGAAAACAAAATTGCAGCAGATAGTAAAGACAACCATAAGACCTTCTATAGTTATGTATAGAATCTCCATGGCAATACCCAGATTTGCTCTGAGCTACTGCACAATGGTACCTCTTAAACCAAGCCAACAGATATTGCCAATATACTGGCCGGCAGATTCAGTGCCAACTTTACCACTCCCCCCAAAGGACCAATCACAAATCCAGTAGATTGCCAGGCACCCAGTATTACTGCTACACAGGTTAAAACAGCACTGTCCAAGACCAACAATACAGCTTCTATGGGACCTGACAATATCCCTGGCTGTGTTCTACACGAACTACAGAGTGAAATGGCACCTCACCTGTGTGCCCTGTTCAAACACAGCCTCACCTCAGGCTTTGTCCCTACAGAATGGTGCACTACTACAGTCATCCCTCTCCACAAAGGAGGGGTGACTACAGACCCTGGGGGCTATCACCCCATTAGCCTTACAAGTCTGATATGCAAGGTTATGGAATGCATCATCATGGACCTAATAAACAAGGATATAGGGAATCTCCAAACTCTGGATCCTACACAGTTTGGTTTTGTGAAGGGTATATCATGCCTGCTCAACTTGGTCAACTTCTTTGAGTCAGTCACCTGAGCTGTGGATGAAGGCAAGATGGTTCATACAGCCTACCTTGATCTGACCAAGGCCTTTGCTACCATTCCCCACTCAGGAATCATAAAAAACTCACTAAACTGGGCGTAAACCTATATCACTAGGTGGGTTGCAAACTGGCTCACAGATAGAATCCACAGTGTAAAAGTAGCTGACTCCAAGTCAGACTGCCAACCAGTCACAAGTGGAGTTCCACACATTTTGTTCCTGGTTCCTCTCCTGTTTGGTATCTATTTCTCTGAAGTCCAGGCCAACACGAAAGGATTCTGACTGACAAAGTTCACAGATGATTGCAAACTGGGAGCTATTATTAACTCCCCAGGTGATGTTGACATTCTACAGAAAGGCCTCACTGAGACCAACGACTGGTGTCAGAACCATGGCCTTATGCTCAATGCCAAATAATGTGTCGTCATCCCCCTTGGGAAAAACCTGGTTCCCTTGAATTACCACATCGATGGTAGTCCACTGATCACAAAAGAGGTTATAAGAGATCTGGGAACACAGGTTGACCTCTCTTTTGACTACCACATTGCCAGTGTGGTCAGAAAGTCCTTCTATGTGGCACATCTCATTACTAAGGGTTTTGCATTCAGGAAGAAGGTGATCATTGTCTCCCTCTACTCTTCCCTCATTAGACCAGTCATCAAGTACAATGCCCCCATTTGGCATGTACCTCACTAGACACCTGCAACAACTGGAGAGGCCACAAATGTACCTCAAAAAGAGGATCCTAGGCCTTAAACACTTGTCTTATATGGACAGACTCAAAAAACTCCAGCTATTCTTTGTCTCATATCACCTACTTAGAGGTGATCTCTGCTTGACTTACAAAGCCACATCTAACCCAGCTCTGTTAGAAATGCTACATCTAAAGAAATCCCAATCCCTCCACACCTCACACTGCAGAGACCACAATCTCATTACCACAATTAACAGAACATGCTGGAGGGACAGGTTCATAACCCAGAGACTGTCCATGCTATGAAATAGACTTCCCATACATGTCAAGTGGAGCACCTCACTGGCCCTCTTTAAGAGAAATCATGATGAGTGGATGGAAATAGAAAATTCACCCTGGGGATCACTCCAGTGGCTCTACTTGACAGAGGCACTAGGAACTAAGGTTGGGTGGCATGATGCCAGGGTAATCCTATGAGCTAGGCTTGTAAAGGCTCCAGGGCCATTATCCTAGTACACACCTATGAACCTATGAACCTATGACTAGCCTTACTATAAAAAAGTGACTCTTCAGCACTGTATAAATTGCAGTCTTGTATGGGCATCCATTCACTTAACCTCTGTGCTTCCTCTTTTGAATATGATGTATTTATGCTACATTGCCCACCAGTACACCTTCTGGGGCACATACAGAGATATCCAGACTGAACTTCTCAGAAACTCATTTGTGTACTGCATCTAAATGTATACTGCACTATGCTAAGTACAGCTCAAATATATAGTGTACTAGAAACTCATTTGTATATGTGCATGTTAAGTATTACTAAATGTGCATGCCCAGAAACTTCAAATTTATATATGCTATATACAGTTAAATAGATACTGTATTATTTGTGTATGCTTTAGTATATTTTTGCACATTAACCTAATGATGTGTAAGAACATTACTTAGTTCCAGATTTCATTTTGTTATTTTATGGCCTTTTGCCTGATCATAGCAGGAAAGGGTCAGCTGACCAATTTACTTACTTGATTATCAAACTGTAATAAATAAATAAATAATTCTAGATATCTAACTGCATTGTTATTGGTGTCCGTAGATATAAGTACTTGATATTTCACAAAGTACTCAAAATACTTAACAAAATATGCCCGTTATATAATATAGTTTGCAGGGTAAATGGAAAGTTATTGCTGGGATGCGATATAATCAGAGCAAGAGGAGAAAAAGTCAAAAGAAACATGTAATGACAAAAAATCATTTCAACTATATTTCCGACTAAGGCCAAAAAAAGACAGTTAAAAAGAAATGTACTGCTGTTATAAGACAGGGTGAAAACACAGTATAAGCACTTAGATTACTTTACTGGTAGTTTGAGTATTATTTTTTATGTTATTATATTTATTTGTTAACATTACTTTATTGGTAGTTTGACCATTATTTTTTAACTTGTTATATTTATTTGTTAACAGGAAAGCCCACTGGACATGTGTCCCTTTTCAGCAGTGATATGGGAGCAGTAGTTAAGTGAATTGCTCAGAGTCATACTTCAGGCAAGGCACATGGAGGCAGAGACAATAAAACCCTGGAGCATAGAAATAAACTTGTTATTATAGTAGCCTTAATCCTCCATGCTAACTACCAGATAATTTAAATATTTGTTAGTGACCCAGCTATAGACAGTAGACAAAAGAAATACCACACTGAGAAAAATATTTGGAATATTCTTGAAAATGGCAATGTGCTACACATGTTTCATATATATGTATACACATTAGTATAGATGAATTCCTTTTTCATACAATATTCTTACTATTATTTCACAAAATTTTAAGCTAAATAAAAAGCAGTTTTAAACGTATAAGGAAATGAACATGTTAATGTAAGGAATGGCTGCTTTTGCAGTGGAAGGCCAAGAACATGAGAGAATTGCAGACGCATGATACTTTTACTGTAATTAAATTATTTTCAGAAATACAGTATCATGCACAGATATCCTTGAAATATTAACTCACCTTCTACACTTCTACACATTTTTAGTTTTGCTTAACTTATTTATTTTCATTGATGGAATTGTCTAATTTTCTACTTTGCTGTAATTATGTTAGTATCAGATTTTCTACTTCACTGTAGCCTCTCTAAAATGTATCTCATATAATCTCTGCATTTATCTCTTTCTCTCTATCCCTTTCCCTCTCAAAGGTGACATAAAACTTGAGTGCTTTTTAACTGACCCCATAAACTAGCACTGTCAAATGAAGTGAACTGCAGTCTGTGCTAGAATTTTATGGGACATCATCATTAAAAAAAAATCATCAGTTTGATTGAATGCCTTTTGTAAGGAATTCACTTTTAATTCCTCAGAGAATTTTTCATGAAGGGGTGGGCCAAGAAATATATCAGCTGAGATTTTGAGATGTTTATGGAGTATTATGTGAAGGACAACACAATCTACTGGAGTTTCATCAGGCACATAGTACTGTGGCACATATGTTTGGTCTGTTTCCCAAACAGTTGTTGTCCTTGGCTAATCGATATGATACTCTGGAGAATGCAGTCAGTAAATGCTAACATCCGTTGGTGTTACTGACTTCATATCCCTCAAAAAAAATATGTTACATTCAGTACGAAAATACAGCCATACCACCACTGAAGAACAACGAGTTCACTGGAATAAAAACACAGATAAGGGCACAATTAAGCAATAATCCACAACTGGGTGTCAGTAGCACAGAATTTACCCATGGTTGGCATAGTTTAATCATGAGAGAGAAGCCCAAGCGATTAAACAAAGACAACTTTGTGTTAATCCTGTGATACTCACACCCGGGATAGGATTATTGCTATTGAACAGTGACATTAATTATCTCATTGTATAATGGCACTTCAGTGTCCATCCACTTCCTGGTCTGCATACGCATGTGCTGCGCATGCTTGCCTATGTCTGTACCTTTGCACAGCACATCAGTGCAGAGCAGGATAGGTGTATCATCTCTTTCTATTTCACCTTCAGAAATTTTAGCCCCCTGTGTGGTTTTGGAAGTAAGAAGCCTGACATTATTGACTGACAAAAAGTCAGATACCTTCCAGAAAATCAAAACTTTTAGGTGAGGCATAGCAGCAATATATTAGGAAAATCAATGACACTCTGCAGAAGTCTGGGCAGTTTAGAAGTATTTCTACTGGTAGTACAATCCATCACATTGCCTGCAATCACACCACTAAATTGCTCAGAAGTTTATAGAATGTTTTTATATTCCTCATATTTTTGCCCTGTTTCATGTAAAAGTTCCAAACTAGCATATTGTAATAGAAAGTTCCCTGCTAAGAAGACTTGAGCAGCCAAACTTCTTTCTATTGGTATATGCTTGATTTACAGTGGGTATGATGACTGGGTGTCCTATCAGCATGCACAATTTGAATAATAATGAGCATTTATTCTATAATTATTGTAATGCTCTTTACAGGAAATTATGTTAGTAAATGGATAGTGAGCACAGTGTGACTTTCTTTTACACAGGAAGTTTCATTCACTGAAATGTCTGACCTTATACAACAAATTAAAGGGTGGGATGAATTACTGGTGTGGAATATATATCAGAGAAGCATCATGAATTTATTAACACAAGCCAGCAATAGAATAAGATGCCGAAGATGATAAAATAATAATTAAAGAAAAAATCTGCAAAAATCCTGAAATTTATGTAACTAATTACACTTTAATAAAAATTGTACAGAAATGCTGCTGTCACCCATTGTTCAGTTTAAAATTTATATAAGAAGTGGAGTGGAGTGTATTAAAAAACTTTATGTATGAGTAAAAGTGTATTATAAAAACAGTTTTGTATCTTTTGTGTTAAGAGACTGAAGAAATGGCGAAATGCAAATTGTTTATTGATAATGTTTAATAAAGTGGTGATTGCTATGTAGTAGCTTAAGCCTTCCTGTGGGCTATCAACATTTGGAGAAGCTGAAACTGCATTTAGGTCAATTTATCAAAACAGATTGACCAAATATAGTCTCTGTTATCCTGTCCCTGAAACTACATCAGACCGAACTTTATATTTGTTTGTGCATAGCCCTGTGTACCCTTACTACTATTACAAGCAACAGCAAGGTTCCTGCAACATGGCAGTTATGAGAAATCCCCCTTTACAGTCCCCTTTTAATGGAATTTCTATTTTTAGTGAACTGACCAAAAATGGCAGTTTGCACAACTGGTTTCTGAAGAATTGACTGGCTCCAGTTGGAATATAGGTCAAATGGGGCAGCAGCAGTAGCTGCATATTTATGTTGTCTTCTTATGGTGACAAAAAATTGAAATAATATATTCTGTACACAAAAGCTTATCTAAAGGCTGAGGAAGAGTTTTAAAGGAAACTGAACAATGTAAGTTGGCCCTGCACTGCTGCAACACTGTATGTCACATACTGTCATTAAGCTTGAGGAAGGTCTTGGGATATTGTGCTGGTTAACGTGATCTTATATATATATA
>NC_056743.1:1451309396-1451359396 GCF_019279795.1 Protopterus annectens
ATGTCAAGAATCTCAATAGTAACACTCAGATCTGCCTTGAGTTACATCACAATGGCACTAAATATACAGAACCAACTGATATTGTCACTCTCCAAATGCAAGAACACAGCATCCATGGACCGGACAACATCCCAGTTTGTGTTCTACATGAACTGCAGAATGAACTGGCACCCCACCTAAGCACCATGTTCAATCATAGTCTCACCTCAGGCTTTGTGCCTACTGAATGGTGCACAGTGACAGTTATCTCACTCCACAAAGGGGGACCCCGGGAACTGCTGCCCCATTAGCCTAATGAGCCTGGTATGCAAGGCCATGGAATGTATTATCATGGATCTTATACAGAAAGACATTGGTAATCTCCAAACTCTGGACCTCACCCAGTTTGGGTTTGTAAAATGCAGAATATGTCTCCTAAACCTGATAGACTTGTTTGAAGCAGTCACCAAAGTCATAGACGAGGGTAAGATGGTTCACACAGCCTATCTAGATCTCACCAAGGCTTTTGACACCACCCCCCACTCTGGAATTATTAACTCACTAAACTAGGTATAAATCCCTATGTCAAAAGATGGGTTGCCAACTGGCTCACTGACAGAACCCACACTGTGAAAGTAGCAGACTTCAAATCCAACTTCAGACCAGTGACAAGTGGAGTACCACAGGGTGCAGTCCAGGGTTCTCTCCTGTTTGGTATCTACTTTTCTGAAGTACAGGCTAACACAGAAGGTCTTCGGCTTATGAAGTTTGCAGATGACTGCAAACTAGGAGCCATAATCAAAACGCCTAACCATATGGACATCCTACAAAAGGGCCTCATGAAAACAGATGCCTGGCATCAAAGCCATGGCCTCAAGCTCAATGCCAAAAAGTGTATTGTCATCCCCTTTGGCAAAAACTCTGTACCCATGAGCTACCACATAAGTGGTAGTCTACTTAACACTAAAAGTGTGATAAGAGAACTTGGGGCACAGGTGGACAGTAGTCTCTCATTTGATAATCACATTGCCACAGTAGTCAGGAAATCCTTCTACATGGAACACCTCATTAAAAAGGTTTCTCATCCAGGAAAAAAGTGGTCATTGTTCCCCTCTACTTGTCACTCATTAGACCCATTATAGACTACAATGCCCCTTTTGGTATGTATCTCAGAAGACATCTACAACAACTGGAAAGCCACATAAATACCTCACAAAGAGGATTACCAGACTGAAACAGATGCCCTATGCAGACCGTCTCAAAAAACTCCAGCTTTACTCCGTCGAATATCGCCTACTCAGAGGCGATCTCTGCCTAACATACAAAGCTATGTCAAACCCAGAGCTGTTGGATGTGCTCCACTTAAAGAAATCCCAATACATTTGAGCTATATGCTCTGGGGACCTAAACCTTGTCACTACAATAAAAAGAACATGCTGGAGGGATAGATTCCTGTCTCAGAGACTTCCCATACTCTGGAACAAGCTACCTATCTATATCAAACAAAGCTCCTCATTAGCATTCTTCAAGAAAAATCTTGATGATTGGATGGGAAATAGGAAACTCACCCTGGGGATCATGTCTGTGGCTCTGCTCGACAGGAGCACAGGAAAATAATTTTCTTGGGTGGCAAAAGCCAGGGTACCTTTGTGGCTAGGCTTATGTAGGCCCTAGGGCCAATAGCCTAGTACCTACCTATGAACCTATAAAAGCAAATCAGATAAAGGAAGTGTATATTCCCAGTACTAAGAAAAAATGTCTGCTCTAGAAGGAATATTAGAAGCCTTTAAATTATATTTTCATAAAGTTAATGAGCAAACTGAAAAAAATAGAATCACAAAACATATCCAAATCCTTTTTTAGAAAACATATTAAAACTAAATTATTAGATGGCCATATATAGTTAACAGATGAACAAATCACAATGACTGAACTTAAATCCCAAATTAATAAGCTTAAGGTAAATAAAGGCCCAGGTATAGATAATATTATTCAAAATTGTTCAGATTATTAACTAATGAAGCATTGATATTATTGTTAAAAATGTTCACATTAGTAAAAGATGGTAAGGATATTCCTCCATCTCAGAAATATACAGCAATATCACCTATTTTGAAGCCAGATACAAATGCAAGTGAATGTTCATTTTACAGACTGATATCTTTATTAAATGTAGATTACAAGAAGTTTATGGCAATGCACACAGCTAAAAGTAAACAGTTACTACCATTGTTAATAGACAATGATCAAACTAGCTTTATAAAAGACAGAAACAATATTAAAATAATTTTAACTTTAATTATGTTAATTTTACAAAGAATAATATGACTTTGGTCTGTCTAAACATAAATAGTGCCTTTGACTCAGTTCTCTGGGAGTATGTATTGCTGGCTTTAGAAGAGTATGGATTTTCACAAAAATGTACATTATTAATTAAATCTCTTTATGAAAAATCCCTAGCCTATATAAAGATTGGATTGTGCTTTTCTAAGTCTATTGCTATAAATGAAGGCAAAAAACAGGGATATCCCTTATCTCCATTATTGTTTGCTAAGATCGTAGAGCCTTTTGCAAACAGTATTAAGATTAATGAAAACATTAAAGGTATACAATTTCTTACTAGTCTAAAAATGAAGGTTCAGTGTTAGATATTATGAATATAAGGCTGATATTAATTCTGTTGTAAATATGCTGAAAGAAAAAGTTTGCTTGAATATATGTATAGAGATTAAAATGTGCATTCATACTATATGTATAACAGACAGGCTTCTCTTCACAGCAACAGAAAGAAAAAGCCTAACAGAGCAATATTGGAAAGCAAGCATTACATGATTTTCTAATGTTTGCAGAACAAATATCTATTAACAGACATCCTTTTTTATAAACTCAGCAATATGTGATGTTTTTCAGAAGGAACAGAACAGATGTTTCCTTTCATATTTCTGTTATTCTGATTGCGTGCATTTGTGCATTTTCATATCAGCAGAACTGCTGACAGGACAATAGAAAAGTCTAAAAACAGAAGGCCAAAAAACATAACAAGAGGAAATAGCAACATCTATGTGCGTGACTAGCACTCTATATAACTATTACAGTCGTTCAATTATGTGAGAGAAGGACAGAGAGAGGTATTTTGTATTTGTCATTATTCATATCTGTAATGAAGGAAAACTTTGTAAATATATGCTACAATCTGACAGAAATAGTACGTGTTGTTATAAAATAAGTTATTTGTAACTGTGCTTATAGCTGCAAAATATATATTTTTTATCAGTGTGCAATTTGAAAGGCTTGGTGCTTTAAACAGACTACAGATGGACTCATGCAAAGCTCTGTGTCTCTGATTCAGCAGTAAACTGACTGTGTGTCTTAAGAATACTTTGGATCCAGCACAGCATAGGAGCAGAGAGAGCAAATTAAAATAAAATTTTCAATGGTGACCCTTTGACAACGTTCCTAGCCTGTATCCAAAAACAGGGGGAGTGAATGAGTAATGCCTTGTATAAGGTCATTCCTGTAAAAGCACAGTAACTAATGTTTATGTGAAGTACTTTAGATTTCTACAGTTTTCTACAGTTTTCTACAGTTTGCAGCAATAATACAGTTTAATAGATGTCTAAATCCAGTGAGACTGCATTGCAGGAAGGTGAGCACTTCCATAAATTCTCCAGAAAAGGTACAAGACAAAGTTGTAAGACTGAAACTGCCAGTTTTGCTGTACCAACTTCACATGTGACTACAGAGACTTTTCAACCATCTACAGTAAAGCAACTTGGCCATCTGCCTCTCTGTTGACTGGTAAGAAAATTATTCTGTGTTACATACAGTATGAATGCAATAGATGTAATAATAATAACAGAACAAAATGTATATACTGCATATTAGCAAATGTAAAACCTTATTAGGGCAAGTTAATAGTAAGGCATTATGCAAATGGATTGCAAGGTGATAGTAAGGCATTATGCAAATGGATTACAATATTTGACTGGTATCTGAAACAAAATCATGTGTGGTATAAAAAAATGTCTATTGTATGTACAATGTCATAAAAATACAGTGCATGCCACTTTTCAAAGGTTAGACTGTACAGACAAAAATTTTAATGGTAAAGAACCAAGACAAGTTAATATGTTGACATTATATTCAAAGGTTAGACAGTTATATTCTGTCACCAGATGTAAAAAGTTCAGAGTTGCAACAACAGTCAAATTAGTTACTGATAGAACCTCTAGTACATTTTGTTACAAAAGAATGTAATAAACTTCTAAAAGATATACACAATGAGTTCAGGAAGCTTAGACAAGTTATACATACATCTTTCCAAATGTACATAGGAGTTTCAAATTCAGCAGAACAGGTTACTAAAGAATGTCAGAAAGACCATGTAACATTACAGGAAATTCTTCAACAGCAGTTGCAGGATAAATAAATTAATTAGCTGAACTGACAGATACTTCCTGCATACACAGCTAATCTGTGCAAAATAAATATATTTTATAATATGTTTATGTTTTGAAAATGGTTAAAAATACACGGTAGGATGGCAGGATCTGAATCTGGACAAATCATTCTTAAATGTTTTACTTTCATTGAGTTAAAGCAAGACATTTATCAGTACTACAGTAAAGTAGACCATATGACTGCCATCCTTAGCATAGTCAAAAAGTACACAACTGTTCTAGTGTATAAAAATTAAATAAAATAGTTACACAAAACTGTTCTAGTGCATAAAAATCAAATGAAAATAGTTAATAAGAGTAAAGATTTAAAGTTGCAAGACTGACATGCTTGTATAAAGATATACAGATACAAAACAGACATGCATGTATGTTCTTTTCATCTAGAGTACATTTGTTTACAATGCACAAAAATAATAGGCAGACAACAGCAAATATAAATAATGTAAATATAAACGTGTTAGTTAAGCTAATATCCATTTGTTTTTTACAATTGTTTATAATTATATAGTAACACCACACCAAACAGTTAAAGTTCTGAATTTTAAAAATAAATAAATCACAGATGGTATTAGTCACAGTCTTTGTAAAATGAATGGCAGAGCAGTAGCACATGGTTCTTGTCTCATAGTTAATTCAACAGTTGCAAAGAGTTAATGGAACAGTTCTAAGTCATAAATTAAATTCTGTGATTGCAAAAGAATAAATTAATCAAGTTAAAAAATAACATTAAAGCAGACACAGCTCATCATTGATGAAATATTTTCACAGAATGGTCTGCAAAAGAAAAAGTTGTTAAATACATTCAGTTTTGGTAGTAATACTTTTATATTATCGTATTAACTATGTAAAATTGCATTTTGACTTGTATCAAAAGAAGACTAAAGGTTTTGTTTCTTAATGTGTTTTCTATATAATGTGATCAAAAATACATATCAGTATAAAATGTTTCTTAATGTTTAAAAACAGAGGTAATTGTTAGATATTATGAATATAAGGCTGAAATTAATTATGTTGTAGATATGCTGAAAGAAAAAGTTTGCTTGAATATATGTATAGAGTTTACAATGTACATTCATACTAAATGTATAACAGACAGGCTTCTCTTCGCAGCATCAGAAAGTAAAAGTCTAACAGAGCAATATTGGAAAGCAAGCATTACATGATTTTCTTATGTTTGCAGAACAAATATCCATTAACAGATATCCTTTTGTATAAACTCAGCAATACATGATGTTTTTCATAAGGAACAGAACAGATGTTTCCTTTCATATTTCTGTTATTCTGATTGAGTGCATTTGTGCATTTTCACATCAGCAGAGCTGCTGACAGGACAATAGAAAAGTCTAAAAACAGACATTATGTGACTTCCCACAGAAGGCCATAAAACATAACAAGAGGAAATAACAACATCTATGTGCGTGACTAGCACTCTATATAACTATTATAGTAGTTCAGTTATGTGAGAGAAGGACAGAGAGAGGTATTTTGTATTTGTCATCATTCATATCTGTAATGAAGGAAAACTGTAAATATATTGTACAATCTGACAGAAATAGTATGTGTCATTTGTTATAAAATCAGTTATTTATAACTGTGCATATAGCTGCAAAATATATTTCTTTATCAGTGTGCAATTTGGAAGGCTTGGTGCTTTAAACAGACTACAGATGGAGTCATGCAAAGCTCTGTGTCTCTGATTCAGCAGTAAACTGACTGTGTGTCTTAAGAAGACTTTGGATCCAGCACAGCATAGGAGCAGAGAGAGCAAATTAAAATACATTTTTCATTCAGCTTATTGCAGATGATATGTAATAAAACCTAAAGGACAATGACAATTTACTAAAAGTTCTAATAAACTCAACTGAACAATTTCAGAGGCTCTCAGGCCTTAAATTTAATGAAAGTAAGGCCAATATGTTAATTATAAATTCTAGTAAGAAAGATTTAAACAAGGATTTTTCTAAGTATAATGCTACTGACAACAAAAGTAAATACCTAGGGGTTATATTAACAAATAATTTAGATTAAATAATTACAATTAATTATACTAATATTTTAAATCATATTAAAAGTCTTATACAGAGATGGAATACATTCTATTTTCAATGGAAGAGAGACTTTATATAATTAAAATGATTATTTTTCCAAAATTATTATACTATATATAAGCCCTTTTTCTTCTCCTCACAAAAGTTTATATAAAACAATTTAATAAACGTATGATAAACTTCATATGGAACTCTAACAAACCCAGAATAGCTCTTAATTTTCATCTAAATAATTGGGAAGCAGGGGAAATTAGTTTCCCAGATACAGAGATGTATGCATTGTCCTCTATAATAAAGACAATATAATTATGGGTAAATACTTCTTGTTCAGCCAAGTGGAACCAATTCCAGTAAAGCATATGATTAAAATCAGGTTTTTCATTGCCACTGCAATATATAGAAATAGTACCAAACAATTTTCATTTTCTTTGGATGATGAGAGAACATATAGCATCGAATAAATGCAAGCATATATATTCTAAATTATAACATACATATTAAAAGCATGTAAAATTATTTGAATACAAATCCAGATATAAAAACTTGGTCATTAATGGTATACTCTATTGCTTGTATGCAAAACAATAGTAACACTTTTGATGTGGACACAATCAAGATTCTTAGGAGAAATTAACTGATTTATTGACATCAATTGATAGAAATTGGGAAAGTTCTAACAATGGAACAAGTATGAAGCAAATTTAACCTAGTTGATAATTTGTGGCTAGTAATACAAGATATGTTATACACAATACGTTATAAATAGACTAGACACAATGCAGTTAACAATTAGACAAAATGTTAATAAATTTTTAGATCACATGATCTTCCTAGCAACTTAAACTTCTCAAGGAAAAGGCTACTTGCCAAATAGCTATAAAATAATTAAAAAAAATGAAATTATACCATGAAGAAAGCTTTGGACTATTATAAAACAATCAATAAGCAAATCCCTAATGAAAATGATAAAACAATACTTGTCTCCCCAAAGCAAACATCTCTTTCACTACAATGGTAGTTGTTCTCATTCATGGAAATTTCTTCATAGATCTTATTTAACACCACACAAAATGGAACTAATGTTTAAACAAGATATTGGATGTTGGCGATGTAAAATAAGATTGAAAGCTGATTGACAACATACGTTTTATGATTATCAAATGCTTAGAACATATTGGGATAAAGTGAATTATTTCTTACAAATTGTGTTAAAAGATTAATTCCACTTGTTTAAATCTTTAGTTTGTTTAACGCTCCTATACCTCCACATGTTCCAAGAACAAAGTTTACCCTTTTATAGACTCTACTAGCCATTGCATGCATAATCATTACAACAAATTAGAAAAGCAAATCTTCTCTTTCATTTAAAGAATACAGAAATATGGCATTACATGTATCTCAAATGGAAGTGACCATCAGAAAGAAAACAGAAAGGATCACCTTATACACCAGCTCATGGCTAAAATTGGTTGAAATACTGGACAGAAGTGACTGCAATATTCTCTGAAAGACTTTTGACTGTAAAGATATTGATTATTCTAGTTACTCTAGACACCTGTGTAAATAGTTTGGCTTATTGTTATAATATGTTTTTTGAAGTTAGCTTTATTGTTAGCTTGCATAAATTGCATGTGTATATTATAAAGTTATGGAAAATACATAGCATATCTATTTTAAAATTCAATAAAAATATTTGAAAAAAAAAAACAGGATAACCCGCAACTATAACAGTTCAACTTTCCAACTGTCATAGCTTGCAAGGAACATTTGTCTAGCTTTGAAATACATAAATAGTCATTAAAGGAATTGCTTACCAACTGTGTGATGTCAACATACACATGTAATTTAGGTAGGAGAGCAGTCAATGAAAAGAAGTAATTGATTATAACAGACAACTGCATAATTTAAATTGTGGAGGTAATATATGTATGTATTAATCAACATTTTCACATACATCATTATTAACAGAAGTATGATATTTCAAGAAACTCTGCGGATAATGGAGATATGCATGGCCATCCTGAGCGTTTGTGCTATAGGCTTCAATGCACCGCAACTGTGCTAAATGTGTAAAATATCTAATGTATAGATCTCCCATATGTGTTGTTCAGTAAGAAATGCATAACTGCCAAGATATCATCCAAAATAGGTTACACTGATGCATAGACCTAAACATTGACAAAAAATTCATAATGGTTTATTGGTTAACCATTTGAGCAAATAGACATTACACTTCCTTTCATATCCACCTTTTAAAACTATGTGTCAGTGCACTAAGTTTAAGTGTTATAGTTTGCAAAAACACTTTAGAATGTACTTTAAAAAATAGGTAGCCATTAAAGGCATTAGCACACAACCATGTGATTCAAACCAACACTTCTAAACATACAGCACTAACCCTGTAGCCATAAAAAAGTATAAGGATTACAGATCCACATTTCTTGCACTTGCGTTGAGTTTACAAATTCAGACATATTTCAGCTGTGATGACCTGCATTGGTCTTACATTTATTAAACTGATAAAAACAGGTATGTACTATAAAAGAGTGCTGTTAATTTTATAATTCAGAGCATACTAATGTATGTATTACTAAGCATTTACATGTATAGAAGTTTACTATAAGATGTTTCTAGAAGCTTTGCAGATAATGAAGAAATGCATAGTCACCCACAGCCCAAGCACTGTAGTCATCAATGAACCACAGTCATGCTATATGTGTAAAAATCTGGACTGTATAAATTACTGAACAAATATAGATCATCCATATGTGATGTGCAATATTACTTGAATCACCGCCAATAGTTTTACAAAAATATGCTATGCTGGGATTTGAAACCACTCAGGAGTATAACATTCACTTTGCCATATTCCTTAACAAGTTCTAAAAGCAGATAATATGGGATAGCAGTAATAGTTATATATGTGAAGTCCATATTAATATGCAGTCATAATTAACAATCCTGTCTAATGTATACACTGGCTCAGTATAGATGTGGATAACCTCAGAATGTATCCACATGCAAATGTTAACTTTAATGAGTAGAACAAATTTTTCTCAAAGCAATTTGCTAATCAATACACATACCCATGAATACACTTGAAACATAGACTCACAGAAACACATATGCGTACTGCATACACATATGATAATGTAGGTGTTAAGGTGTGGATAATGAGACTTACTGTAGGTATCTGCTAGCTAGTGTCAAACCTGTGCAGCCCTTAGGCAAAGATCATCTGTATACCTCTCAAGTAAGCCATCATACCAGTGACAGACCTGCATGCTCGTCCGGTAGATCACAGTACATCTATGGATTTCCTTTACAGTCTGGTTTCAGATGTTGATCATTGCAAAGTTCCTGAGGTGTGCTCTTATTCTCTGCTCTTGTTCAGCATAAACAGTGAGGATCTGGATGTGCTCTTCCTCTTTTCAGTTTGGTGCTCAGACCCACAGAAGCCTCCTCTTGATCAACATCCTAACTACTGCATTTGAAAGTTGTAGAAAAACACTTTCCAAAACTTGCTATGGTCCTACTCAGTTCACAGGTAGCAATGGTATGATAAGAAAATGTATCACTATTACATTTTATAGTTGGCACACATAGGATGGCAGCTGACTAATGGAGGTCATCAGGCATGAGTTACAAATATTTATGTTTATTGATACCTATTTGGCAGTTGTGCTGTGCACTGTACACTTTTGCTGAGCTATTGATTAATGCCAAGATTTGTGAACCTATGCAGATGCTTGCTAATGGATTGCAAAACATCGACTGCTGATGAACCTAATTAATTATGTATATCCCAAATGGTACTTAAAGCTGTATGCACTTAGCTAACCTCACTTTGGAGTATAGATGACTTACAGCTAGCTTTCAAAGGTTAACTGTAACCTGATGGTCTTGCTATGGTGAAATACACTACTGTTATCATATACTTATAATTATGCTGTACAAAACAACTGATGTTTTCATGTATACATTGTTTGAAATCCCCTGCATTAGAATCTGTCTGTTACATAGTGAAGGGATGTACTCTTCAGAAATACCCATACATATGAGTATGTGTCCATTAGTGACAAGGAGCTTTCCCCATAAGCAGTTGCATTGATTAAAGTAAAAAAAAAAGTCTCAGTGAACTACAGGCATATATCTGCAGTTATTGCATAATAACCTGTATATCTGGCATATACTTATGGTGACTGATGACTTCAGGGATTTCTGCAAGTCATAAGTTCAGTGACTGATTTACAAATGCTCTTGGAACATTAGTCATATAGTAATAGTTATGAGTGCAATCAATAGGATAGAAACAACATTAGGTTGGCTTAGCATTCGCATTGTTTCTTGTGGTGATATGTAGCCATGACTGCATAACAGGTCATTTTCATATGCTGACATTTTACTGCTTTGTTTCTGTATAAATTTCAGTAGGTGTGTTACATATCATATAATAGCAGTCACATTTGTTATGACGTCTGCTACTGACTGCTCCGATAATATCTGAGATACAGTTTACATTCTTGAGGTAGAATTGGTTCCTGTGTTCAGATATGCAGGTAACTGTGGCAACACCAAATCATGTGTTTGACCTTACTTGTCATAAAATTCACTGATATGGGTTTAGGTACCACCTTTGCATGTATGAGTAGTGCTAACTTGTTAAATGGTCTAATAGATGAACTGATGTTGTTAGGCTATATGGAGTACCTATCCAGACATGCTTATTCAGATTATCTTTACATTATGGTGGTATACATGACATAGTTTGTTTTACATAGCTATGCACTGTTAATGAGAGTTTTGCCATTCATTTGACATATGCTTTTAACATTGTCATGTCAATATGTGAGCACCATATAAACTCTAATATGTGCATATTACCCTCTCTTCCAGATGCCAAACAGAAATAGGAGAGACAATTTCTCACACAGAGAAAATGAAACAATAATTGATGCTCTGGGCAGTTTTGCCACAACTTTCTTGGTTGAATGGGCAATTCTCTGTGGAGGAAGCAAATGTGGCTAGATCTGACACACATGACCAATGTTGCGGGTGGTCACAATAGATCTAGGGAGGCCTGCTGGTGATGGCGGTCTGACATGATCTTCCATGTAGTCAACAGACTCTACCACTATGAGTTTGTGAGAAATGCTACTAGAAGTGGGCTATAATTACATCCCTGGTTGGGATAACAATGTGCCTGACCTCACATTATACCAAGAATCAGGATCATTGGATACTCAAGGAGGTATTGTGGCAGCTGTTCCAGGACATACAGGTATGTACAACATTCATAAACACTGCACCATATACTAATTCTCATTAAGGACATTACTTCACACTTCTTACTGTTATGTTATATTTGTATTACAACAGCAGAACTATGCCATGAAAATGAAGACTCACCTGATGTGGATGCACAATGTAATTGTTACAGCGTGTTATCTTATCAACATAACGCATATATAACACTCTCAGCAATATGTGTGATGATGTCTTTTTCAGTTGCATAGCCCCCTTAATATCTGAACAGCAGCAACACGTCACATATCTCCATATCCTTTTAGTGTTATCCACAGTTGTGTGCCTCGGCCCCCTGTAATGTCTGTATAATATATTGTCTGTATAATATACTCATAAGCTGTTGTTTGTGTGCCATTTTAACCTACATCATCACAAGATATGGACCAGTAAGATGCATGTATATACAGATCTGGTAAGCTTGTTTATATAGTTGATATTGTGCAGCACTCTTTAGCACACCTGTGATCCGGGAAAGTAATGTTGCCTTGTTCTGTACACAGGTACATTTCGCTGACATGTGCACTGTTTATCATGTGTCTTCATATCCTCTTAGTTGTTGTGTGCCTCTGCCTCCTGTTAACACTGTGGAGTATATTCACATGTTGTTTTTGTGCCATATTATAATAAAGGATATGAATTATGACAGTGGGTATTCTCCCTAACCAGGGAGAATGTACCTAGTAAGGCAGCCTATAGTGTTGCTGCATTTCATTATTGATGTTTACATCTGTGCCCTTCATGACTACTGTAGTCTTCATCTGTGTAGGATACCTGCAATCTGTAGATAATTTTCTCCCATCTGGTAAATGTCTATCTTATTTGCTGAGTCTTATACCTTAGGAAGCATGTTAATGTCTTATATGTGCTTAATAACAATTTATGTATGTCTGTCTTTTCACATGACAGTGATATTTCAACCCTCACCAGCATCTGTGCAATCACAAGAGGACATGTCAGGTAGGTTTTAGTAATTGCATTTGCCTCATCTGTCATATTTGTTTGATATGTAAATTATATGGCATATCTCTGTTATATAAGGTCCCTGGAACACCAACAGCCATGATGAACTGGTAAGTCCATATCATCATTGGCATTATAGTTATACAGTTGTCCCAGATTTCAGTACTGTGCTGCTTCATTTGATTTCTGTGAATGTATGTTTACTGTGTCATCTGTCTCTGTTTGTATTATGTGCACTACCTGCCTTCTCCAGTAGCCCATCCACTGATACTGAGTTGGGATGTGATGTGCATAACTGCTACAGTACAGCCTGTATGTTACTGGCCACTACATTAGGTTCATTGTCCAGCCCAAAAGTGGGCAGCCATGCGGCATTTGTGATGATCAGGTCTAGTATATTTTCACCTCACTGCTTTCCTGATTAAGTATCATGCTGCATCAGAGGATAATGTGTGGCCAGCCATTCTGATGATGTGGGGACATCAGATGATAGACATTAAGATGACAGTGGCCGATTGTCCCATGTGAAGTCTGGTTATGATAGTGATTCTTCCTCATGACTGACCAATACTGCCTGTCAGACTACACCAGGGAGTGTAGCAGATGTGCATGGATGTGAGTCAGAGGACATCCACTTACTGTTACAGGCACATGAATGTTCACAGCAATGTCATGGCTCTGACCTATGTTCACTTGCCCATGCCACAGATCATGTAACACACCAGCTGCATGTGTTATTATTTGAAGGTCAGGAAGACAGACATGAAGAGGTCATGGCAGCATTGGCTGCACAACATGACATTGTGGTATCAGTTGCATGCTCTGTTGAAAGCCTTAATAAAGTGGTGCTAGAGCATTGTTATGTGCCCTTGCTATAATGAACAGATTACCTCTACTGGGAAGAGGCAAACCCTTCTCATTAGACCCACACATGGCCCTTGGACGTCAGTGTCTGTGCTACAATGTGCACACACATCTGCTGTTGGTCTCTCAACTGTGAGCTCAGAAATCACATCTAGACTGTCACATCACAGTACTGTTCCTATCCATACTGTGCCCCAAAATGCTTGTGTCACCACATTCAGCGCCTCGGTACAGTACCATGTGCTGAGTATTTCCGGACATGGCAGGGCTATCAGGGCCATGGTGTGAACCATCAGCATTGGCACCATAGACTGAGTTAGAGTAACTCTGACAGTTGATCCAGTGTGTGCCTTGTTGTGTAACTCTCCCTATGACAATGATGACCACTCTGCTGACCACTGACTAATCTATAGATGCCACAGAGTTTTTCTGATCATTTATCTGACATAGGTGACTAGCCTCAAATTGTGATATGCAATACTTATTTGTCATTTGCATATGTTAGTACAGATATTGATAACAGTAATGTTCTATGTGACTTCATGCTTTTATGTTTGCATCTCTTGTGAGTTGACATATAGCACATATTTATATGGTTACCAGAATGTTATCTTTGCCATTCAGCATTGATTGCAACATTATACATTTCCTTGTTGACTGCCATGCTTGCATGCACGGATATGCCTCTGCATGCCGTGTTGGTATTTTAATATGGTACTGCACATGTCTCACCTACAATACCCACAATACTTCTGTGGACCTGCTTCCATTTTCAATCCCCATGTTGACATGTAGTTCCCATGTGTGCCTTCCCATGTCTCACTGATTCCACACGTGTTGCTATTATCCGATTGAACGTTTAGGTTAGTGAATACCTAAACATCAATCTGATAATAGCGAAAGCAAAAAAACGTGAACGGCCAATTTAATGCAGGGAAAGAATTCCCTTGGCTGTCATGCAGATTTTGCCCCTTTCCCCACTGTAGAGCGATCTCAGAGTTGGTATGTTTAATTGGGGGGAGCACAGCCCCCCACATAATTTTGGTTTCATTTTTATGCGGCCGAGGGTATTCATTCCCTACGGTAAATCTGTCGTTTACTGTTTTAATTTTTCGATATTACCAGGTCGATGTTTAGGTATTCGCTAACCTAAACTTTCAATAGGGTAATATAGACGTTTCCATACATACATATATTCATTCATTTTTATTTATTTATTTATTTGTGTGTCCTTGTTGACCGGGAAAGTCTGACTGTGCACAGACTATTTTAAGCAGAGGCCTAGGGAGAAAAGCTCTATCACAGTACATTAATTTTAACAAATGAATTTCAAACAGTTCTCAGAAAAACAACAGTTACATTTCTTATGAAACAACAAGCAGAATTACAAGACAGGTGCATACAGTAAAGTGTTTAAATAAACAATTATAAGTCTGTACAGTTGTTCCATCTATAAAATCTTGCGGAAGTAAATGGATTGATATTGCAGAAGGGAAATTTTATTGTAAATAAGTTAAGTGATCTTTTGTTTCAGTAATGAAAGGTTTGCAAAGAGATCAAGATACACAATGAAGTTAGTTATAAAATTAATTAGGAAGGGAGATTTTAGTATTCTATAGGTTTGTAAAGAGTTCAAGAAATATATTGAAATAAGTTATACAATTATGTAGAAAGGCATGGAAGATATTAGTATTGTATATGAGGATATTGGTAATAGCATATGACTGCATAGCTCTCAACCTGTTAGTGCAAAAAATCTGGACAAAGCCATAAATAAAAAAAGTGACAAGGCCCAAAAAAAGGGACAGTTTTTTTATTGCTTGCTCTCACAAACTACTTAGAAAATTAATAGAATAACAGGTTTAACATTAGTATGAAGGATATGAGAAAAGGATATGAGTCTGTTGCTCAAAATTTGGTCATTTTTTTTTAACTTCCTAATTTGCCAGTTTGCCACTAATTTGCCAAAAAACCACAAAAATATGATGAAAAATGGACCAAAGTATGATGTAAAATCTGTGACATTCTGTAAAATCTGTGAGAGTATGACTGACAGAGCATGTCATAGGATTGGTTCTATTTAGGCTGCATGTTCTAAACTGGGGTATCTAGAAGGTTTATAACTTAGGTATACAAGAGATGCATGTGGTGGCTAGAGCTGCAGATGGGGGCAGTTAGAAAGAGCAAGATGAGAAGTGTCATGTAGGGGTTGAAGAGGGATGTATTAATTCATGTGCAGGAAGGAAACTTGTTAGGGGTGCAAGGATTCAAGTTGACTAGGGCAAGAAGTTTGTGATAAGCAATAAGAAGTTTGTGTTTTTACTAGCAGTCTCAACCTAGTGATGAACATGAGCATGATCAAGGTTGGTTAACGTATTGCTTGAGCTGGATTTTATAGCTTGGAAGTTTGCTAATCACTTTTGATTGTGTAGGGATGGTGCTGCAGAGCTTCGAGATGAAAAAGGAATATAGTGAGTATCCCAATGAACTATTTGCTTTAGTAGTGCTTAGTAGAAAATTATCATCAGAATGGAGGTCCCTTGTGGGGATGTAAGGCAACAATATGTTTGTTTTCTTTAATGCAGGGTATTGCTTGGGAAAAAATATTTACCTGTGTTGCTATAGTCCCAACACTGATGCCTAAACATTGAAGCCTAAACAACCGCATACTCTTCCCACTCCCCCTCCAGACAACCCCAACCCTTTCACATTAATTTCTGTTCAGACTAGTTACATAAAAACTATTCTTATCAAGTTCAAACCCTGCTGTATAGCAGCTGACAAACTTCCTAATGAATTTTTAAAACTCACCGCACTTACTATAGCCTACCCCAATTGCCTACCCCATATCCATTCCTGATTAACCATTTTATTGCAGATAAATACTTCCCACTGCTCTGTAAAACAGCACACATCATTCCCCTTCACAAAGGCAGTCCCTCCAAAGAGCTATCTAATTTCCATCCCATAGCCATCCTCTTCTCCTTGCAAAAATCCTTGAAAAGTGCATCCACAATCAACTCCTTAACCACCTCCTTACTAATAACCTGTTACCCAGATCCCAACATGGTTTGACCGAAACATACTTTCACCAACACCATTCAACACCTCCTAAATGAAGGCCAGCTTGTCTCTTCTGTCCTTCTTGACATGTCAAGTGCCTTTGACACTGCCTCCCACCAACTGCTACTCAACAAGCTCTCTTCCTATGGCCTCAATACATATTCCCTGTCTTGGTTCCAATCAAAAGCAGGCCACTAAATGGGAGAATAAGCTTTCTCCCCTACTCCCCATCTCTGTCGGTGTCCCCCAAGGTTCCATTCTAGGCCCTCTCCTCTTTAGCATATTTACAAACAACCTCAGCTCAGCAACTAATCTAGTCTTCATTGTCCAATATGCCAATGACCCTACACTCATCTGCTCAGCCTCCTCACCCCAAGATCTTCAAATCAAAATGCAAACTTCATTTTGAGACATAGAAAAACACCTTAATAATCATCAACTCATAATAAACCCAAACTAAACTAAGATAATAGTCTTCAAAAACAAGAAATCCACACCACACCAATACCCTTTCTCTATCCTTTCCTCAAATGGTACCGAGATAGACCCCACAAACCAGGCCAAACTACTAGATGTCACAATAGATGAAGATCTAAAATTTGATAAACATATTTCCCTGACAATTAAAAAAGTTCATAGCAAACTTGACACCCTTTACAGGGCTAAACCATTCCTAACTGAAAGTGCCAGTTTGGCCACTGATAGGTCACATCTGCTTTCTACTCTCCTTTATGGCTCTCATATATTTACAAACCTGTATACGTCTGACCTCAATAACCTGGAATCCTGTTACAACAAAATTGCTAAGTTTGCCACTAATCATCCATACAGGGCTCACCACTGCACTTCACTCTCCCAGCTCAGCTGGCTAGAACTGCCTAACCTTTCATCTCTTAATCAACTCACCATGGCCGCAAAATAATCCATCAACCCAACAACTGCCCTGCTCTCTCTAGCCTAGTCCAGCCTACTTTTAATCTCAGGTCCCTCAGGTCCTCTGACAAACTAATGTTAAAGGTAACACTCTCTCATAACTATCACAGTGACTCCCTCTACTCCTTCAAAGTTGCCAAACTGGAATAGCCTTCCTCAGTCCATCACAAAAAATCCACACTATCACAAATTCAAACAACTTCTAAAAAACTGCCTAGCTAGTCTGTGGCTCTGCTCCTGCCAGACTCTAGGCTAATCTACTCCTTCACTCCTTATTTCCTACTGCAGCTAGCATATTTTGCTCATGTATGTACATTTTTTTCAACTGCATTGATGTTCCAGTTAAACTTTCACAGTGGCATAATTTTACACCCTGTCATGTGATGTTGATATTCTGTAAGTACTTTATGTTTTATCTACTACTGTGTTTACTGTTACTGCCTAGAATTTTATTCGGTATGTACAATTGTATTTTAATTATGAGTATATTTACTGTTACTGTCTTGGAGCTTTTCTTCCCGGGCCTCCACTGAAAACGGGCTCTCAGCACAGTCGGACACTACCCGGTTAACAAATGTAATAAATAAATAAATAAAAATAAATAAATTAATGATGCCTGTTCCCTATCTGTTGTGTAGTCACTATCACTGATGCTCTGCATGATTGACAATATTCTTACCTCTAAGTGAGTCATATTGCATAACTTTTGCAATGAAGTATTGCCTGCCATGTGACATTCCTTGTTGAGCATGAGATGTGAGGCTTGTTTGTGTTTATTTTCTTTTTGGCCAGTCCTTGGGATGTTTGTAATTACTCAGACTGCGGTATGCTATTTACTGTGTTGTAACACTATGCAATGTCATGTGTAATGCAACAGTGTTAATGTAGAGCCCCTTCTTTTTAGTTATGTTTGAACTGATAAATTCCTATTCACTGTATGGGCCTTGTGGTAATGGCTACCTCCCCATGCTAGTTATCTGTCTGATGGTATCCTACCTGTCTAATGACATCTTCTACTGTACATACCTCCTGTGCTCCACACATTTGCCTGTGTGGTCCTCTTTGGTGATATACCTTGCAAAGAGAATTTCAGCATTGATATTTCCTCTGTATACATCCAGATGTGCTTCTTGCTGAGTGTTGTATACATGTTCTTGCTAGTAAACCTTATGCTTCTGTTATGTATGGTGTTCAGTGTGACACCTAATTGCTTCTTTGCATTAGCTGTGCTCTGTAATGCTGTTGTGGGGCAACACATGAACCTCACTGTTTATCTGTGTACTTATATATATGTGGCTTTTCATGATTCAAAGGTATGTGCCAGATGCTGTTGTGTTGCCTGAGCTAGGACATGTGAACCCATCCTCAATTTACCACACCTATTTCTTCTCAACACCGTGTCTTCCTGATTATCTTGTACCAGTTCTGATATATCATCATCAGACATCTGGAGTTCTTGGGGTAGATTGCCTACACCTGCAGCTGCCAAGCCACCATGTTTTGTCATTATCATGTTGTGTAGTATGGCTCACATGGTAACCACATGTCATGCCCTTTCTGATGTGTATTGTAATGTGCCTCCAGATGTATCCATATATCTGAATCTTGCTTTCAGCGTAACAAACATACACTCCATGGTATTTCATGTCATGATGTTTGCTCTGTGGCATGCATCCTTGGCATGGAGTTTATGGGTTTCTCTATGGCATCAATAGCTAAGGCTCCAGTGGATAACTGTAGTCACCTGCTTCTTGGAAGGAGATACATATTTAGTCATCATGCTTAATGCTGATAGGTCTAGATTCTGCTTACATCATAACTGTGGTCTTGTAGTTACTATACAGCAGCCCCTGAGAAATTTCTCTACATTGGAAAGTGGCCTTCAGACCATTTTCCCTCCATATTGCAGCATCATACACACTACCATGGTGTGCTATCATGATATTAGTAATGACACCGTCTGCTGAGCACACCAGCTGACAACTGATCAATGGCTACCCCTTTCTAATAATGTACCATTCACCATCAGATATGTCTGGGTTTTAATTGGGATGTGGGTGCAGTCTATTGCACTGAGGATATAGGGAAGGCTGGCTATGACAAAGAACTGTTTCATGGCAGTTCTGTGTTTCATGACTGTTGTTGGAAAGTGGATATATTCATTCACCTTGGTGTGCATTGCTGCCAGGAAATGTCAGAGAATGTGATGGGTAACTGTCTGGGACACTCCTATGGCATTTCCCACATGATGCTGAAATGTCCCAGAGGCCAGTATAAATAGACTCAAGCATACTTTTTTTTCCTATTGGTATTGGGTTACCCTGCAGACTGTGAGCATACATGTGGGGGTGCACACATCCAGCTCATAGCCTGCACCAGCTCTCTGTCTAATTTGTATCTATCTCTTATTTCCCGGTCAGAGAGCTGGATTATCTACCCCTAGCTCAACACCTTACTAGCTGTGTTCTGGGAAGCATTTACAGATTGTCCTTTAGGCTAACTTGCATTAAATGCCATTTACATTTTTAAGTAAGGTTTGCAGATTCCATAGGATTTCTTAAGAATCTGTGGAACACAGTGGTTTTAAGGTTTAAGATAAAGCATATATGGCTTACAAGAGTGCTTCAGAAAGTTGTCATTGAACTGCTTTGTCACTTTTACATTGGGTATGGCTGCTGTATTTTGGAATCCAGTGGGCATGCGTGCAGTCTATGATTATTCTATACTGAAAAAATTATTTGCTCTTTTTCTAGTGAACATTATGGAATCACATCTGCTGCTGATGCGTTGAAATCTTCCAAATACTGGTGAGCCCTGCGTGCATGATTAGTGTGTCCCTCTTCTTCACCCTCATACACGGTATGATGGAATAGGAAGGTCTGATCTAACAAATACCACAAGACATGACAGATAAAGGCTGGAGTGTTGGAAATAAACATAAAGGAGAGTTAAGGTACATAGACAACACACATACAGACAATACAACAAGTGAAAGTAAATGGACAACAGTAGCTGTGTGTTGGAGAAAACAAAATGAGGAGTGAAGTCATTGCAGTAACAAATGGATAACAAATACAATCATTCACTAGGCTGTCTGACTGCAAGATTAAGCCAAGCAACAACAAGGATGAGCAAATCCAGTCAAAGAAATGTAGGAAAAGACAAGCAGATGGCAGACGACAAACTTCAATCCTGCATGTGAAAGGCAAACAACAGAGCACAGTGCCAAACAGCAGAACTGTAGCAAAGCAAGAATGTGGCTGTCTAATACATGAATATGTGTACACAACTCAAACATAGGCAAAATCGGATCCATATGTCAACAACACATGCCATGTCAGATGTAACACATATGGGTTGTCAGATATTCAGTGTATATGGGTGACATACAATGAAATAACACGATCGAACCAGAAAGATGTTTCAACACACATACACTCTCCAATGCCATGAGATATAATGATACATCTATAAATAATGACAATTAAGGAATTCCAGACTGTGCAAAAGAAGGAAGCAAGCAATCCCATATATATTGTCCCAACTAGACAAACCCTTGCAACCACCTTTTTATTACCCTCTCTCCTTTATGGCACCCCTCTCCTCACTGAGCTCCACAATTCTGCAAAATCCAAACTTGAAATGTGTTACAGCAAAATAGCCAAATTTGCCACCAAGGCCAAATTCTCATCCCACCACTGTAACTCACTGGAACAATTAGGCTGGCTAGGCCTCCTCCACCATCTTTCATTCACACAGCTAACTACAGCGCACAAAGTAATCTGCAGACCCACAGACTGTCCTGCTTTCTTGACACTACTCACCCAATACCAACCCAGCAGTCAACTAACATCCGAAAATCACCTACTTCTAAAAGTAGAAAAGCATACCGTACCTGCTGGTCAACCCCTCTATTCCTTTACCATTGCCAAACTATGGAACTCACTTCCACCTTCTATAAGAAACACAGGCAGCGCCACCACCTTCAAACAAATACTGAAAAATCACCTCACCTCTTCCTGGCTATGTACCTGTTCTATAATTTAACTTCTTCCATTTCCTTATATGATAACTAAACTATGATTTTTGCTACTGATGACTGATGATATTTTCTCCATAATTATTGTTTTTTATCACTTGTTGATACTTGTACAATAATGCTGATTAATATATCTCTGTTTATACCTCTCTGATTGAATTCATCTGGCAAGCAACAAAATTCCTGCTTTTATGTATATGTTTGTGTCTTTCGGCTTTTCCCAGTTAGGGGTTGCCACAGCGGAACTCCGGTCTGCTAATGATTGGCAGTTGATTTTTACGTACTGGCTTGCCAGGCCTGATGCACAACCTTCAATGAAGGTACGTCCATTCACGCATATCTCCACACAGAAGACGCTCTTAGCTGAGAATCGAACCGGTAGCGTCTTACTGTGAGGCGACAACGCTACCGCAGCACCACCACCGTATTCTGTATATATTACTGTAATCACTATCTGTAACACTGTATCTACTTTTGTACCAATTAATATTTAATATTTTCTGTATCTATGTTCTTGTCTGAGCTTTTCTCCCCAGGCATCCATTGAAAATGGGGTATTTTAAGCCCAGTGGACTTTCCCAGTAAACAAATGCAATAAATAAATAAATAAAATAAATAAATATACACAAGTATAACATGAACAATGATGAACTCAAACTAATTGCCACTGCCTTGTGTGCATATGCCTTATATGTATATGAAACCTAACATGGTGGAACAAACTAATATTGTACCAGTACACCTGCATGACAATGAAGATAAAGTAGTGGAAGGTAAACATACACATAACATATGCCATGTATTTGGTCAATATGTAGGCCAAAGCTTACATGGGAATGGAGATAGACAACACAGCCTCCTATCAATGAGAAAATGCCAGCAAGGCAACATTATGTAAGGAGACACACTGCACATGCATGTGTACACCTCATAGGGTGGGATGCAAATTCTCTCAAGATACATCAAAGCAAATTGTCAATGTGTGTCAAATGGACATAGTGGATTGGTGATAGCTATAAACATGTCTGTGTACAAATGAGAAAAATACAGTAATGTACAACTATTAAACAGCAAGGGGCAAAAGTACACAACCAAAGTACTTTTGATTACCAGATATGCATATATACTGCCATGCAAACATAATACAGATCACGTATTACACTATTCAGGCCTATTAATGAATTAATTCATCCTTTAATTCAATGAATAAAGAAAGGCAATATAAATGTAGCAGCAGCTTTTGTTCATCAACCCACAAGTCATATAAAAATCAGAAGTATTACTGCATACAGAATATTGTTTTTTTAGGGGGAGGGGCTTACATGCTTGCATTACACCTAAATCTCATTTTTGATTCCCCTGTGTATTCTCTGTCATCTAGAATAGCTATCCTATCTAACATTACTCAGTACAAGTCTGTCCTACCTGAATAGCTAATAATGCTGTATTGGTGCAGCATACCCCTACAGAGTCAGCAGAGCCAAATCATGGACAAATGGGGTCCTAAAGATGGCAATGAATTAGACCCCTACTAGCCATACCAATATCCATTACTTGAATGTCTGTACCCAGTTACCATAAACACTGTTCAAAACTGAGTGTACATATTATTTTCTCTTTTCTTTTCATTTCTTTTAAAATTATCAAAATGATTTAGAGTTCACTTGAAACTTTTATTTCAAATTTACAGAAAGAACAATGACAGCTACTTTCCAAACAAAACAAAACACTCTCACATTGAAAACAGACTTAGCATGAGAAACGGTAAACCTTTTTTCCCTTGAAACTCTTATTTAGTGAAAAATGCATCTGTCAATCCAATAAACCTCAAGGGACATGCTGTAATTCATATTCAAACAGCATACTATGAAGTGCTAATTAGTGAAGGGTGGAAAAATTCAAAACACATATGTGTAATGCATTTGCTAACAGCTTGAGACACTCCACAGGACAAAAGTGTCCCTTTTCAGGAGCAGTCCAGAAGTATTGTTTGATGAAGTAACACAAAAGACAAATCAAGGCTAAGGGACTCAAAGCATGTACTGCAGGAAGCAGCTCATAGCCTTACTCATTAAGTGCTAGACAAGCTTTTGTAGCCCAAACACACTGCATGTCATGCCTGCAAAAAAAAAAAAACAATCTAAGCTGAAAATGTATTCATATTTGAAATAGTAATATTAAACTCAGATTTCAACCTATCCAGTTTATTCACAGCTAAATAATAAACACACTGTCAACATTCAATAAACCAAGGAAGTCAAGGATCACATCCAAATCAGTTCCTTCCTTTATGCTCTAAGACACTGGCTCATAGGAAGTTACTATGCTTGCAATCCAAGGGGCCATTGAGGAGCCTAGCACAAATTTTCAGTTGCCCAAAACATACTGTATGGTTAAGGGACTTGCTTATGAACACAGCAAAAATAAGAGGCAAAATCAGAGATGTTCTGCAAAACTGGAGATAGATAAGAGCAGAATACTATAAATCACTTTAAACATCAACAGCATAACAGGTTTTGCATCAGCATGCATTTTATTGATTTATACCCATTTAACCAGGGTAGTCCCATTAGGCTACAATTCTCTTTTCAGGGGAGGCCCAAGGTGGTATTTATACTACCAGAAGAAATTTGACAAAGGCATCAGAGAATTTCCCTAGCTCTTTGGAGCTGCTAGATGGCACCAGACAACTCCTACAGCAACAAGGAAGAGGCCTAAGGAAAGCAGAAGTATGGAGGAGGATAGGAAAGTTATGGAGAGTTTGGAGGTAGAAAGTGATAATTTGGAGAGCAGTTTGTTTAATATGGAGCTTCAGAATATAAAGAAAGATTCCTGTGTGTGATGAGTATTATAAATGAACAGCATTCAGCTGTCTCCATGGAGAAGGAAGTAACTGAGTCTGCTGAAATGGTATAGATAGAACCGTTATCAGGAGGACTTGCAGATGATCTGTTAAAAATAATTAAGCAGGATGATCCAAGTGTCAGTTGTGTTGTTTCATGCGGTGAGATGGCAGATAACTCTCAGAAGCTCTGAGGATGGTAATATGGAAAAGGAACCAGATAATGTGATAACACAGAATGCAGCAGTTAAGAACTTATGCAGCAGTGACAGACTGAGATGGTCTCTGGATTTAGGGCAGCAGATCATGAAATAAGTAAAACATATGAAGCAGTGACAGCAGGCAATAAAGGACAGCAGTAAAAAGTGCAAGTAAAGCCATTTTTAAAAAGAATATAAGACCAACTGTGAGAATAAGAACAAAGAATAATACTGCAATAGACAGATGTTATTTATGGGACAATCTGGTAACTATTCTTGGATTAATAGCTCAAGAAATTCAGTCTTTTATACATAATGGCACAAAGACTTTTTATGACTTAACATTTGAAACTGATTACTGCTGATGAAATTTCCAGAATTGTGCAACCAAAAGAAGGACATTTATCTATGGAACAATTATTTGTTTACTGGCAGTAACTTAAATGTTGAAAACATCATACTTTGGAGTTTGGAACTGATGAACTGGAAGATGACAATGTTAAAAAATACATGCATGGACTGTGTGAATCTGTTGATAATGTTGTGAAAGTTACAGATGAGAGAAGTATATGGAATAAAGGGTGGAAGATGGAAATTGTTTTGAAATTTGAAAAAAAAACATGGCAAAGCACTTGCCAAGTGCTATCTTTGTGGCTGGTCATAGAGGGACATTAAAATATGCTGGGTAACCTAAATCATGCTTCTTCTGTGGAGACTTTTCTCATTTAATTAAAAGATTGTGACTAGGCACAATATAACCAGTTCAGGAAGAAAGGCATACATCAAGTCAGTGTGTACCTGAATGCAACCAGTGCGTTGAGAAAAGGCTTACATCAAGAGAGTGTAAGCCTGAATGCAGGTTGTATAAAAAAGGGACACTTTTGGATGGATTTTCAAGATCAAACCATAAATAATGAAATATAAGGGGAAAGGAAAAAAAACATACATAAGGAAGGACAAGAGGCTAGGGAGAGACTAAACTAGACGAAGAAGAAAATGAAGAAGAAGAAAAAATATGGAGGGGGAAAAATGAGGTGAGAGATGACATACAGGGAGATAGGTCAAAAAAGGATTAATACGAATATTTTTTGAAGTTCTAGCCAGTGAAAAATCTGATTCTGAGGATCAAAAATTATTTGTACATAAACCCAGGAAAACAAATTACAGTTAGGAAAAGAGTAAAAGTAAGAAAAGAAAAAATTAAAAATATTTCCTTGAAACTTAAAAAGAAGGAAAATCAACTCTTTTAGAGTATTTTCAGTCAATGTCACCAGCATCATTAACACTATACGAAGGATGATGGTGCAGGCATAGACTGCCATTTTGCAGTCACCCTAATGATAATGGACATCAGTTGGGCATAACAGCCCTGTGTTTCTTATGCTTATTCAAACACTCTGTTTGTGCTGTGCTGATGAGGTCATAAAAAGGCCAAAATATGCATATCCACAGCTAGTGGGGTTTGGCTGTATTGGTCTGAAATTATCCATTAAAACAATGAAACAAGTCATGGTCATTCAGAATTGCCAATTAGCTGAAACACCTGGTGTTCATAAGGTTCATTTGCATATATCCCATGTGCCTCTGATTGAAGAGGTTTGAAAATTCACTCATTGGAAATAATCAGTGTTAATGGTAAGTTTCTGCATAGCCAGGTGTCTTCAACTGTAGTAGAAGTTCAATTGTGAGAGAATTGCCTCTACTTCAGTTTGTGCTTCAGTGCTTTTTTCGTATTCATACCTGCATTCTGTGTCTGCCCCATTCCCCTACTAATGCATGAATTTAAAGTTTCTGAAAGAGGTCCAAAGTTTCCTTTATTTGATTGCTAGCCTCTGTAGCTACCAAACTTGTTCCTTGAAAATCCCCCACTAAAACATTTAGCTAAAGTTTCTGAAAGAACTCTGATATTCCCTTTCTAGCTAGCCTGCTTGTTCCTTGAAAATTCCCCAACCCCCCACCATTCATAGGTTCATAGGTTGGTACTTGGCTATCGGCCCTATGGCCTATATAAGCCTAGCCATAACAATTGCCTGGCTATTTCTTCCCACACTATTTACTTCCCTGAACCCCTGTCTAGCAGCGCGACTGATGTGATCCCCGGGGTGAATTTCCTTTCTTCCATCCAATCATCAAGGTTCCTTTTGAAGAGAGCCAAAGAGGCACTCTGCTTGACATATATGGGCAGTCTATTTCAGAGCCTGGGGAATCTCTGGGTCAGGAACCTATCCCTCCAGCATGTTTTGTTTATTGTGATGACAAGGTTTAGATTCCTGGAGCATGTGGCTCTGAGGGATTGGGATTTCTTTAAGTGTAGCATGTCCAACAGCTCTGGGTTTAACATGGCCTTGTATGTTAAGCAGAGATCACCTTGGAGTAGAAGATATGCGACAGAGTATAGCTGAAGTTTTTTAAGGCAGTCAGCATAGGGCATCTGCTTTAAGCCTGTGATTCTTTTAGTGAGGTATTTCTGTGGCCTTTCCAGTTATTGCAGATGTCTTGAGAGGTACATACCAAATGGGGTGTTGTATTCTATAATGGGTCTAATGAAGGATGAGTACAGTGGGACAATGACATCTTTTTTTCTGGCTGGAAAGCCCTTAGTGATGAGGTGTGCCACATAGAAGGATTTCCTGACTGTTGTGGTGATGTGGTTATTGAAGGTGAGACCACTGTCCACCTGTGTCCCTAAGTCTCTTATCACACTTTCAGTGTTTAGTGTACTGCCACCTATGTGGTAATTCATGGGTACATGTTTTTTCCCAAAGGGGATAACTATGCATTTCTTGGCATTGAGCTTGAGCCCATGGCTCTGGCACAAAGCATCTGTTTCTGTAAGGCCCTTTTGTAGAGTATCGACATCATTTGGGGATTCAGTAATGGCTCCCAGTTTGCAGTCTTCTGCAAACTTTGTTAGCCAGAGTCCCTTAGTGTTGGCCTGTACTTCAGAGAAGTAGATGCCAAACAAGAGCGGTCCCAGGACTGAACCCTGAGGTACTCCACTTGTCACTTGTCTGGAGCTGGATTTGGAGTTGGTTACTTTTACAGTGTGGGTTCTATCAGTAAGCCAGTTAGCAACCCATTGGGTGATGTAGGGATTAATGCCCAGCTTAGTAAGTTTATCTATGATTCCAGAGTAGGGGATGGTGTCAAAGGCCTTGGCGGGGTCCAGATAGGCTGTGTGGACTGTCTTACCCTTGGTCACGACTCTGGAGACTGATTCGAAGAAGTCAATCAGGTTCAGGAGACAAGATTCGCTCTTCATGAACCCAAACTGGGTAGGGTCCAGTGTTTTAAGGTTGCCAATGTCTTTGTTTATAAGTTCCATGAAAATACATTCCATGGCCTTGCGGATCAGGCTCATCAGACTGATGGGGTGGTAGTTCCCAGGATCCAAGGTGGATCCCCACTTGTGGAGTGGGATAACTGTAGCTGTGCACCACTCAGTGGGCATGAAGCCTGAGGTGAGGGTATGATTAAACATGACACTTAGGTGAGGTGCAAGTTCATTTTGTAGTTCATGTAGTACACAGCCTGGGATGTCATCTGGTCCCATGGATACTGTATTCTTAGCTTTGGAGAGTGTGTTTTTTACCTGTGTGGTCGTTATTACCGGAATTTGGCAATCTTCCGGTATTGAGATGGGCCATTTAGGGGGTGAGAGGGGGGTGAAGTTGGCACTGAATCGATCTGCCAGGATACTGGCATTATCCTTGGGATCAGTATATTTAATGCCATTCTTTTGTAGCTCAGAGCAGATCTGAGCATTGCCATTTAGATTCTTGACATAGTTATAGAATGCCTTGTACTTGTCTTTGGAATCTTTGGCAATTTTATTTTCGTAACTAGCTTTGGAGGATTTTATGAGGGAACTCAGCTTCTGACTGAGGCTGGTAAGGGAGTTTTTTGCATCCTGGGATTTTCCTCTTTTCTGCAACAGTTTCTTTGTTTTGTTGTAAGTTTGTTTATGGCAGGGGACCACCAGATTGGCTTCCTTTTTTGGAGGAGAACATCTTGGTTCTATTTGGGATGGCATGATTCATGCATGAGTGGATGTACTCGTATAGTGCCGTAGTGTAGGACTCAGCAGTCGAACTTTCAGTTCCCATCTGCATGGGTTTCATGAAGTTTTTAACTTCTGACTTGAGTAACATAAAGTTGGCTTTGGAGAAGTTTTTTATGGAGGTTTCCTTACTGGGCGGTGGGGGTGGGATGTGGATGTTAAGGGTGATTAGCTTATGGTCTGACCTGACTAACGAGGGGGTGACCATAGGTGTGGAACATCGATTTCCCATGTTGGTAATGACCAGGTCTAGGATATTGGAGCCCCTGGTGAGACTATGGATTAGTTGATCCAGGCATTGGAATTTATGAATTCCAAGACACGTTGGGCAAAGGTGTTGGTACATGAGTAGTTTTCCCAGTTAATGGCAGGGTAGTTGAAATCTCCCAGTATTAGGGTGTTTGGCTGTATATTAATATTTTCCAGAATGTTTAGAAAGGTGTAGTGAGAATCTTGGGGCATGGTGGGGGATTGTTGTCATTTTTGTTGTTGTTTAATAAGACTGTTTCTTCCCTCCACCTCTTATGAAAATCTGCTTTCCAAAGTCCCACCATCTCCTGTATCATTGCTACTGACTGCTAAATAAGCTATCGATGTACTCTTCCCACCCATTGTTTTCCAGACAGAAAAGATACTGAGTGCCCATTCAGCAAACCAGTAGTGTTCCTGAGTAAACCTCTTTTACTACATACTGTCTGCTACTCATTTTCCTGGAGCTCAGCTTGTAGCCCTAGCCTGCATTCCAGAAGTGTTTTACATCTATCCAGTGCCATTCAGAGAAAGTTAATTACTTTAAACAGTTGCACAAAACATGTGTGCCCTTCTGCAGTCCAGAGGTCAGTGTATGTAACAGTGTTATATGCCCCTGTAAGTCAGTCTATGGGGGGAGTATGCACCATATATAACCTAGGCTGTTACAACATGTGAGGGATATCAATAGTAAGCCACCTTAAGGTATATGGTTGTACATTACCATACATTTCACCTTGGGAACATTGGTGGTCTAGTGATTACTGCCATACAGACTGTCCTGTTTGTCAGTGTGATTTTGATGTTTTCAGTTATGCATTGTTATGTAACAGATAAATCCCATTGTGTCAACTTAAGTCTTTTCCCCCTAGGGGATGAGTACAGAGTGTAATTCGAGGCTGCTGGATTATACATCTGCATTACTTACTGTTGATTGATTGTTATCCTCTGGCCCAGTCTGTATTTACTGTTGTACTACTTGAAGGCCTTGGCCTGGACAGCAACATATGTTATGCTTTCAGATTACTGTATAAAATGATCTGCTTGAGAGTTGCATTACTTAGTTAGTATGTATTTCAAAGTCATAACAGCTATATGACATGGCGTATACATCTGTAATAGTACACAAATAAAAATTTCTTATGTATGCAAACTTGTGAGTGGTGTCATATCCTTTGACTTCTCTGTGGGTATATGTTTCAGGCAACAATTGTCTTTTGTATGAGTGACTCATACACTGTCCATTTGAAAAGGTGTCAACTGTAGGAATACTGGCTGTTCAATATGCTGTGGACCCTCTAAATATGTATCTTCATATACATATCTGTGTGTGTGTGTGTGTGTGTGTGTGTGTGTGTGTGTGTGTGTGTGTGTGTGTGTGTGTGTGTGTGCATGTCTAGTTACATATATAAATATATATATATATATATATATATATATATATATATATATATATATATATATATATATTTATGTATCTGCATATATGTGTATGTGTGTATGTATCTTTGGAATGTTTATTGCTTCCACAGTGTACATTCCTTATGGTAGCCAGAATGTACTGCATGGTATATACCATCCTGACATCATAGAGGTGGGATGGATTACTGTTATATGCATTTTATATATATATGAATATATATATATATATATATATATATATATATATATATATATATATATATATATATATACATATATATATACATATATATATATATATATATATATATATATATATATATATATATATATATATATATATATATATATATATATATATATATATACACACACACACAAGCATACATCTGCATATATAAATGCATTTCCTGTACTGTTGAATGACTGTGCTGGGTGACATGTTTGTTAAAACATCAGGGTTATGTATATCTGACATGGCTTAGTGATAAATCACTTTGGCTATGCTCTGCAGGGTCCTGACTCCAAGCCTTGCTGGGGAGAACAAGGGCCATTGGATGCAGAGTGATTAAGGCACTTTTAAGCAGTTGTTTCCGAGTTTGCATGGAGGTAAGCACTGCTAACTTCTGATTACAGTTTCTTATACTGATTTAGCTACTCAGTTTCTTAACCTGTGTAGACATTGTTTACCGCCATGCAAAAAAGCTTAAACCCGCTTACTGCTGCTTAAAAGTGCTTACTCCCACTTACCCCTGTGCTAACTTTTTTAAATGAAATGAAAAAGGGTTGATAGGAAATTGGTGAAAAGGGGCACAAAGAGGGAAAGACAGTAGGGAAAATAGCTAGGGATGTGCAGTACAGGTGTAGGGAAGGCCAATAGCTGCCCATTTCTTATACAACAACAGCTGTGCATATACACTGATTTGGAGGTAGATTTGGACACTCATACCCGTGAGAGAGGGGTGAGAATAACAATAATATGTTGTGAAGCTAATTAGACCAGATTTCATGTGTCCAGTAAACACATGTGCAAAATGGGCAGTTATGTATGGGGCAAGATTTTTTTGGGGAACAGATTGCCCTTTTTTTTAAGGTAAGAGTGGGATGTTGGGGAGGGATAGTAGGCATATTTGGGAAGGTAGTTTGGGTAGGATAACAGACAAGACAGACAAGACAGCACACAGGGGCAGAATTTGACAAGTGTGGAGAGTAAACACCTTGGATGGGGAGGGGTGTTTGGAAGTCGGAAGTCCATGAGCCCCCTAGTGGAAACAGTGGGATTGAGGTCCCCACCCATGGGTAGTCACCACTGCACCTTCATGGCCCCAAAGGTGGCTATGCTGGGGGCTGAGTAGGAGAGCCAGGTTGACCCTCTAGTTGCACCACGCAGCCCTCCCTGGGACAACATGATTGACAGACCACGATGCTTTGCCAGAGATGATCTGCAACTGTTGCCCCCTGCGACTCAGGTTACTGGCTAAGGCTCTCACCACCCCTATAGTGCCATTTTTAGGCAAAGTTCAAAGGACAAAACTACCACTGTAACAGGTACAAGCATGCAAAATCTGAAGGTAATGCTATTCAATGCTAGAAGTTTAAACCTCAAAATGCACTCTCTCAAGGCACTCCTTAAAAAGGAGAACATCGATATCTGTACAGTAACTGAGACCTGGTTCAAGGCTCCAGAGAGCACCCCTGCAATACCTGGCTACAACTCTTACCACACCTTTTGGCCACCAAACCAGGACCGAAACACTAAAGGTGGAGGAGTGCCCATATTCACCAAGAATATTCACAACACTAGGCTAATTACACAATGTGTCTGAAATTCTCCAGGTGCAACTAACACTAGGTAAAACTGCAATCCAAACTGTAGCATGCTACAGATCCCCCACCATGCCCCAAAATTCTCACTACACCTTTCTAAACATACTGGAAAATATTAAGATGCAACCAAACACCCTAATACTGGGAGATTTCAACTACCCTGCCATTAACTGGGAAAACTACTCATGTACCAACACCTTTTACCAACAATTCTTGGAATTCCTAAATTCCAATACCCTGGATCAACTAATCCTTAGTCACACCAGGGGCTCCAGTATCCTAGACCTGGTTATTACCAACATGGGAAAGTGATGCTCCACACCTATAGTCACCCCCCACATTGGTCAGGTCTGACCATAAGCTAATCACCATTGACATTCACATCCCACCCCCACCCTCAAGTAAGAAACCTCAGTAAAAAACTTCTCCAAAGCCAACTTCATGTTACTCAAGTCAGAAGTGACAAACGTCATGACACCCATGCAGGCGTGAACTGAAAGTTCAACTGCTGAATCCTGCACTAAGGCACTGTATGAGCACATCCACTCGTGCATGAATCGTACCATCCCCAATAGAGCCAAGACGCTTTCCTCCAAAAAACGGAAGCCAATCTGGTGGTCCCTTGCCAACTGTTGAAGAAAAGAGGAAAATCCCAGGATGCAAAAAACTCCCTTACCAGCCTCAGTAAGAATCTGAGATCCCTCATAAAATCCTCCAAAGCTAGTTACGAAAATAAAACTGCCAAAGATTCCAAAGATAGTCACAAGGCATTCTATAGCTATGTCAAGAATCTAAATGGCAATGCTCAGATGTGCTCTGAGCTAAAACAGAATGGCATTAAATATACTGATCCCAAGGATATTGTCAATATCCTGGCAGATCAATTCAGTGCAAACTTCACCCCCCATCTCACCCTTTAAAGGGCCCATCTCAATACCAAAAGATTGCCAAATTCCAGTAATAACAGCCACACAAAAAACGCACTCTCCAAATCTAAGAATACAGCATCCATGGGACCAGGCAACATCCCAGGCTGTGTAGTACATGAACTACAAAATGAACTTACACCTCACCTAAGTGTCATGTTTAATCATAGCCTCACCTCATGCTTCATGCCCACTAAGTGGCGCACAGCTACAGTTATCCCACTCAACAAGTGGGGATCCACTTGGATCCCGGGAACTACCGCCCAATCAGTCTGATGAGCCTGATCTGCAAGGCCAAGGATCACATTATCATGGAACTTATAAACAAAGACATTGGCAGCCTTGAAACACTGGACCCCATGCAGTTTGGGTTTGTGATGGGCCTATCTTGCCTCCTGAACCTGGTTGACTTCTTTGAATCAGTCTCCAGAGCAGTGGACAAGGGTAAGGTGGTCCACACAGCCTATCTGGACCTCATCAAGGCCTTTGACACCATCCCCCACTCTTGAATCATAGATAAACTTACTAAGCTGGGCATTAATCCCTACATCACTCAATGGGTTGCCAACTGGCTTCCTGACATAACCCACAATGTAAAAGCAGCTGACTCCAAATACAGCTCCAGACAAGTGACAAGTGGAGTACCTCAGGATTCAGTCCTGGGACTGCTCTTGTTTGGCATCTACTTCACTGAAGTACAGGCCAACATTAAGGGAATCTGGATAACAAAGTTTGCAGATGACTGCAAACAGGGAGCCATTATTGAATCCCCAAATGATGTGTATATTCTACAAAAGGGGCTTTCAGAAACAGATGCTTTGTGCCACAGCCATGGGCTCAAGCTCAATGCCAAGAAATGTATAGTTATCCCCTTTGGGAAAAAACATGTACCCGTGAATTACCACATAGGTGGCAGTACAATAAACACCGAAAGTGTGATAAGAGACTTAGGGACACAGGTGGACAGAGATCTCATCTTCAATAACCACATTGCCACAACAGTCAGGAAATCCTTCTATGTGGCACACCTCATCATTAAGAGCTTTTCATCCAGAAAAAAGGAGGTCATTGTCCCACTGTACTCATCCCTCATTAGACCAGCTATAGAATACAACGCTCCATTTGGTATGTACCTCGCAAGACATCTGCAACAACTGGAAAGACTGCAGAAATACCTCACTAAAGGATCACAGGCCTAAAGCAGATGCCCTATGCTGACCATCTAAAAAACTCCACCTATACTCTGTCGCATATCATCTGCTCAGAGGCAATCTCTGCTTAACATACAAGGCCATGTTATACCCAGAACTGTTGGACATGCTACACTTAAAGAAATCTCAATCCCTCAGAGACACATGCTCCAAGGATCTCTACCTTGTCATCACAATTAACAAAACATGCTGGAGGGATAGGTTCCTGACCCAGAGACTCCCCAGGCTCTGGAATAGACTGCCTATACATGTCAAGCCGAGCGCCTCTTTGACCCTCTTCAAAAGGAACTTTGATGAGTGGATGGGAGATAGGAAATTCACCCTGGGGATCACATCAGTTGCCCTGCTAGACAGGGGTCCAGGGAAGCAAATACTGTGAGAAGAAATAGCCAGGGATTTGTTATGGCTAGGCTTGTATAGGCCCTAGGGCCGATAGCATAGTACCAACCTATGAACCTATCAAACAATAGGACATATGTCCCACAGTCGATTTAATAGCACACATATCAAATGAGTTGTGTATTTAGTTTATTGTTGCAGATATCATCCGGTGGAGAGAAAGATGTCAGTTAACAACACGTATATCCCTGTAATTCTCATTACTTTCCTAGTCAGTGCTGTGATCTGTACCTTATAGGTATTATTACACTACCCTATGGCCTTAGTTTGGACAGTGGTATGGATGTAGACAACTGTATACATGAACTGGGCTTTACTTGCAGTATATACCTCTTACCTGGTACACCTGTGGAGGTATTGTTTGTTAACACTACATGACTGTTTCTACACATATTCCCAGATTCCAGGTTGATGTTATGCACATACCTGTCCATCTCTTATTACACACACTCCGGGCATGACTTGACAACATGTAGCTGAAACCGAGACATATTTTCACTATTGCCCTCATAAACCTTTGGTGAGTTGTACAATAACAGGTTTGTTTTCATAGACATTTTCCAAATATGTACAGGCCTGGCAGTCAGTTATATGACATTAAATGCTGCCTACATGTCAGAGATTATCACACTGATATGCCAGGGGGGCAGGGTAACAGCCAGCAGATATGGGCCAATTAACTGGACATTCTGGACAATTCTGTACACTTGTGGGGTATGATTCTGCATACAGTTTACTACCACTCCCAGGATTTGAACCATGGCTGTGTCTGCTAAAAATAAAACAGTATCCATCACAGTTGAGTGCGCTATATAGTTATTGCTGTGTATCTCTTCTCTGATTTCTGTCTATAAGTTTCCCGTGGTTCTACATTCTGACCTTGTAATTACAACACTCTTATACAGGGTTTCCTAGACAGTTTTATTATGTAACACAGTGTGGATGGCAGTAATGAGTAATACCTTATTATTCAGAGCAACTGCAACACTAACAACGCCATACAATACCAGAGTAAACAGTACTAGTCCAGAATTACAATCTTTTATTTCTAGGCACAGTTTTCATATATGACAGACTTGTGTGGGGAATGTATGTTAGCACTACTTCAATATTGCCACACATATTATCAGATTCCACATTAGTATTATGCACATACGTCTCACTCTGTTACTGCACACACTCTGGTCACAGCTTCACAACATGGGGGTGGAGATGGGACGTACTTGGCTTATTACTCTCATAACATTTTGGGGAGTTGCTAGAGTGACAGGTTTGTTCTTATAGATGTCTGACAATCAGTTGTATGTCATTATTTGCTGCCTAAACATCTGGGATCATCCCACCGATTTGTCAGGGGGACAGGGTGACAGGCAGCAGATATGAGCCAATTAACTGGACATTCTGGACGTATCTGTACAGTTGTGGTGTATGATTCTGCATACAGTTTACTACCACTCCAAGGATTCGAACCATGGCTGTGTGTGCTAAAAATGCAACAGTTCACGTCTCAGTTGAGTGTGCTATTTGGATTATGTTGTCTAGCTTTTCACTGTTTTTTTTCTAAGTCTCTCTCAGTTGTACAATATGAACTCTTGTGATTAGAACAGTCATATACAGACATTCCTACACATTTTATTTATGTAGCACAGTATGGGTAACAGTGCTTAATAGAACAGTACTATTAAGAGATTGCAACACTACATTACAATATGATACCAGAATAAACACATGCAGTCCATCAGTTAGACATTTATTGTCAGGCTTTTAACATTTTATTTACATACAACCTATATGAGACTCTTCCTGCCATATTGTCTGGTGTATTCAGTACATGCCTTAAAAAATACAGGTTTTATACTGGCAATTAACTTTCTACTACTTTTAGATTTATTTCTTATGACAGTACATGCAAGAGTATTACTAACCTGCCTCATAATGCAACCTCTGCAATCTACAGGCATGGGCTTCCTGGTTCACAGCCGCTCATCTGCCACTGTCAAAGACATAAGAGGAACATTTAGCTATACCTATCCATAATATACATGAGCTGGCAACTATTAAACATGTAGTGGACTGATACTTACATGCGGCTGGGACATCCCCCGTCCTCATAGCCTCTTGGCTCCACTGATCCAAGAGCTCCCCTTTCTCCGCTTCAGGTCGGCATAGTGATGCCTAACCTGCTCACCAGTTCAAGTTATGCCAGTGGCACTGGTGAGGTCACGGGTGAGTCAGTCCCAGGCTTCCACTTTATATTGAGAACCCTGGTACTGGCCCTGCAGCAATCTCTGGTCATGGTCTTTAACAAGGAGTCCTGCCATGACTTTGGACTCCTGGATGCCCCAGCGCTGTGCCAGAAAGCACACTCCCTCTCCCACACTGGTCATAGTGCCCACAGGAGGAAGCTGCAACCAGTTATGAGATGTATTCCCGCCTGTTGAGTTTAAAGAGGGTCGATTTCCCACACTTTGCCGTGATTGGATGATTTTGAAAATGCTAAGATATGGGCAAACCTGCTTAACTAAGGCTGGCATTGCTTAAAGGGGTATACCAATGGGCAAACCGATTTAGCTGGCCTACACATTGCTTACACCTAGTAAGCAGGGCTGTGCAAAGCTTAGCTTTGCTTAATTTTTATTTTGCATACTATCTGCTGTTTGGCATTGATTTATTATTCATTACATGTTATATATGTGTTTGGTATCCATGATTCATGTGTATGTACACTGTATGGGGTCCTTGTGTTTATTAGGGATTTCAACACTTTATCACAATGACACATCGCATCTGGACATAATGCAGTACTCCAGTTCACATATTTATGTTATGTAGTAGGTTATACAACATAAAACTGTATATAGATTCCTTTCACATGTTAAGTTTAATATTCCTATAGTGAGGATCTGTTTGGTGTTACCTTCAATCTTATGTATTGTTGTGATGGCTTACTGGTTAACTACTGTGACTATAGTGTGCAGGGTCCTGGGTTCAAGACCTATTTATTTAGTTTTTGGGCAGAACAGTGGCTGTTGCATACATTGTGGTTAATGCACTTTTAAGCAATTGTAAGCAGGTTTGCATGGGTTTGCGTGAAGATAAGCAATGCTAACCTCCAGTTAAATATGCAAGTAAGTGGGCATCTGGAATGAATCAGAAACAGTGAATCTGACAGGCAGCAGTAGCATCACACCACTAGAAAGTATGGAAACACCCCTCAGTCTGCAAACTCTGCACCTTCCGAGTAAACCTGGGACTTTAAACTGACAAAATGCTAGGGGCTGCCATTGCTTGGCTACATCACCATGTGCTGAAGGCTAACGGTGGTGAGAACGATAATGCTGCCAACCACTGCAGACCCAGGAGGAGGAGGAGAGTGTTCAGACCTAGGTTGACCTATCAGGGGCTACCTGACCTAGAGATTGTGGAGCATTACAGGGTGGGCAGGGACATTGTCAGCAAATTGTGGAGCTATGCCAGCGTCACCTCACATCCAGAACAAACAGAGGGGAACCCATCCCAGTGGATACTAAGGTATGTGTAGCCTTAAGAATACAGGTACTGTCCAAACATCTACTGGGGATATCATGGAGGTGTCACAAGCATCTGCATCCAGAGTACTCCATCAGTTCCTGGATGCCATGCTACCACATGTTCGTGAACACATCCACTTCCCTAATAGCTGTGAGGAATTCACCAGAAATATGTGTCATTTCCACCATGTAGCTGAATACCCGCAGGTACTGGGTGCAATAAACCACACGCACATCCACATCAAAGCACCACCTGCTGAGTGGGGTAGGGTCTACATCAATCAAACGTGCTTGCCTTCCATCAACTGCCAGGTTGTATGTGATGCCCAGGGCATTATCATGTAAGTGTTTGCTGGCAACCCTGGAAGCCATCATGACTCCCACATGTGGAATTCTTAACAGCTGTATCAGGGGTTTGCCAGGGGGGACATCCCGATTGGCCATCTAGTTGGGGATGCTGGCTACGCACTGGAGCTGTGGCTGATGACACCCATCAGAAATGCACACACCCCCGAATAAGAATGCCATAATGAGGCACATGCACAAACTAGGATCATTATAGTGCATGTGTTTGGGATGCACAAGTCATGGTTCTGCTGCCTTGACATATCTGGTGGAACCTTGCAGTACTCTCTGGCTACATGTGGACAAATGTTCACAGCATGTGCCATGCTACTCAGTATGATCCTGCGGAAACAGCCACAGCAGGAACAACATGGGGAGGGGAAACACAGCCCACACCATTGCCAAGGTCACCACAGTCACAGAAGGACTTGGAAGAGGAACTTCCTGAGCCTGTCCCTAGAGGCAGATGGAGGTGTGCCCAGTACCCCTATACCTTGGCAAAGAGGCAATGCATAACACATACACTGACACTGTAGGGACCCAGGGACTGATACCTCTCTCTGACTCACACATACAGGTAGAAGGGATGCCAAACATGATGCTACCTGTACTTTACCATCTATAGGACATGTACTGCATGCATCCTACATAGTCAGCCCTCCAGCACCATCCTCAATACCACCCCAGGCACAAGGAATGTCACCCTTACTGTCAATTACTGAATGGAGTACTATATTTTGATAGTTATATCTATGCTATGGATGCAAGCATGCAAGGGAATTGGTCAGCCAAATGGGATAGCAGCAGATAGCTGACAGCTATATGGGACAGCATGAAATCCATAACCAATACTGGTATCCCCATACTAGGCAGTAGTACTCAGGGTGACAACCCCACTGTAGTACATGTGGTGGCTTGATTAACTATGGGTGTCCATAGGTCACACACATGGATGTCAATGAATGTTCCCATTCCCACCCCCCCCAGCCTCAACCCAGCAGGACAGATATAGATAACTGGAAAAAAAGGTCAGGAAAAGCTCCACAAATGCTGGTAATGGTGAACAGCCTCCCTCCAGACCTACACAGACATACCACAACAGGTCTGGCAGTTGCAGTATAGTTCTGAAGAGTAAGATGTCTAAAACTGAAATGTATGCCATTACAATCTAACTTGAGTACCCCACTGATATGCTTCCAATCAGTAAGATAGGGCACAATACAATACTAAATGGAAGCAAACAGAGCTATAACTGAAATATCAGTGCAGTCAGTGCAAATGTGGAAAGTTGTCAGATGTGCCCCTCCCAACCTCATGTATAAATGGCAGTAACATGTAAGTTTGTAGAGTAATATCAGTGGAGCACAGATTGCCTGAGCTGTCCCAATCAACATGATAATTGGTGTATGTCTACTATATGCAGGGGTCAGTGTGTCAATCTTTTGTGAGTGTTTAATATTGTCTGGAAGTGGACAGCATGTAGGCCTGGATGTTTTATCTCAGTGGCCTAGTTACAGTACTGTGTTTGACAGGGCCACTTTCCAACAACTGCAGTGCCAAACAATCTGCTTCTCAGCTACACCTATGTAACTAGTTGTACACACTCACTGTCCGGATGTCAATATGTGTTACTGTCAGAAAGCTGGACAGGCTATGAACAGGGGCCCATAGATAGAAACAGTACACAGGTGGAAAAACTCTATGCAATGCCTAGAAACACCTTTGGAATTAAATATAGAGGTTAGCATCACATTAGTTGTCTGTCTAATATGGAATGCTGGTTGTCTGCCCAATCACTGGTCGCCCACATAAACCACAGGTATAAAGTAATGACACACTGCTGATGTCCACATATAAGGCAGGAGATGGTCCCAGCCATATCTGTGAGTCAGGTGCCATAAACTTCCATATCACACATGCACTCAGTCCACTGCCCCCCACAACAGCCACAGGTATTTCATCAGTCATATCCTTGCTGTTGGGAATGATGTCAGAATCAGCACAAGTCTTTTATGGAATACACACAGGATGCAGCATGCTGACTTGGCATCCCATGCAGGTGTGTCCCTAGCCATAAGCAGCACCCTGCATGCATCCAGACTGATGCATCACTATGGACTAGAAGGATTGCCAGGAACACCTCACCCACTTGCCCTTGTCACCCCAGGAAAGTCCACTGGCATGCAGCCTGGTAATGTGTGAGTGATAAAATGCAGTGGCCTGCATCACTCTCATGTGGCCTACAGGAATATGGCAAATGCCCATGGCTCACCCATAGTGCCATTATATGCTTCACCCATAGTGGCATCATACAGAATGTCATAGGGTCCTAACTAAAAACATAACACATTAAACAGAAAACAAATGCAAGGCCATGCTGACAAATGCCAGTAGCATGCCTCTCCATGTCCTAGTGCAAGAATTGTTGTCCAAGACATAAATACTGCTGTGATAAAGATCAAACTATAGAAATACATCTAAGATATTGCTACCATACTGTTGGGAAAATGATATAATTACAGGGGGGGGGGGCATAAATGCATGGATATCATGGAGTGCGTGCAGTCTGAAACTCAAATGTCTCCTCATACTTCCTCCTGGCTGCAAACCCATGAATGCATAACCACAATGCTTGTAAACTACCATGTGAAGGGAAATCCACCAGATATATGAGTCCTGCATTTGGATAACTTGACCATATCTGTACAGCTGAGAGGTATGCCCACAGCAGAATATGGCCATTCAGTTAAGTTGAGAAATGTACAAGAAGGGGATCTTCAGCCAGCTTAGCACCAAGGTGCTGAACCATTTACACAGACCCATCACTCAGTTATCTGTAGCCACCCCTCTACAATGGCAGGATTGTGCCACAATGTCTAGTCTTCACCTCACAATATTGGTCTCTGCTGCATTGCTCTTGTAATTCCTTGGTAAACAACTGTGAGCAAACAATGATATCTGTCAGTAGTTGATGACACAATACATTACACTGTAAAGCAGTACATATACCCAAACATCCATGCTAAAACAGAACATGTTACATAAGCAACACAGACAGTAAGAAAAAAACATAGTTACACATAGTATTCCCCAATGTTTGGACCAATTGTGTCTCCATATCGGCAACCTATCTACAGATATCCTGAAAAAAATAGCTTGCTAGGTGGAGCTGTAGCATGCAAAACCATGGACTGGAGTACAACTCTCTCTGGAATGGATTACCACAATCAATATAGAAGGTCATGCTGGGCATGCCCCTACACTTAGAGAATGGATCCCCACACTCAACATTGAAGGTCATACTGGGCATGCTCCTACACTTCAGAAATAAAGCCCATGTCTGACACCACAGTGGACTATAGATATCTATTATTTGCAGATGTCTGTGCACACACACCAGAATGTAAAGTGGTTGGTCTTCACACACACACACACACACACACACACACACACACACACACACACACACACACACACACACACACACACACACACACACACACACACACACACACACACACACACACACACACATATTGGACAGTAAAACCCACAGCCAGCTGTAGACGGCAGATATGTGGTAAGTCCCCATCTGTTTTGTGTGATATGCACACATACCTAAGGCCAACATACTGCAATAATTCAAACATACACACACATACAGATGGGGAAGAGAGACACAGACAGTGAGTGAGACAGTACCATTATGAAGCCTTTCCCATCCAGTACACATCCCATAGTTCCATTATACACTATCTGCTGATGCATGTCACCTTAGATGTACCTTCAGAGAAGCTTCACATCTGTAAGCTCAATAGTGCATGCAGTAAATCCATAACTTATTCAAGCAAATAAGTAGATAGGCAGAGTTTTGAATCTCGGTCCTGGCAACTGTGTGTGAAGGAATTGCTGTTTTACTCCATCCCCGCCCAGTACACATCCCATTACCTAATATCAGAACATGTGCTGCAGTCAGTCACTGTAGAAATTCCTTTTGTTATCCCTCAGCCCTATAGGCTCTGTTGTGCTTCTGATAACTTTATATCAATAGAGTACCAATAACTATTTATGTAGCGATCCTAATCACAGTCCTGTCAAATGGAAAGGTGTGTCTGTTTGTGTGTGTGTTCATAGGTGAATGATTTTGAGGCCATTCCCACTCACTGCTTTTTACATTGCCCTCTGTTATCACTGCTGCTGATGTCACTCACCATTAAGGATACTTTGGACAGCTCTCAAATATGTACGCTTTGTGGTGTGTATGATAAATGCATAATACCATAGTGCAGTAAACTAGTTCAATAGTAGTGCTAATCTCAGTCCTGGTAAATGTAAAAGTGTTTGTGTGAGAGCGTCTGTAGTTATAGAGACATGATTTTGAGGCCATTGGTACTTGCTACACTTCCCTTCCCCCTCCTTTATCACTGCTACTGATGTCACTCACTGTTAAAGATACCTTTGGACAGCTCTCAAATATATAAGCTTTGTGGCTCATCTAATAAATGCATATCTCAGTCCTGGCAAATGTAAAGGTATGTGTGTGTTTGTGTGAGAGTGTCTGTAGTTATAGAGACATGATTTTGAGCCCATTGATACTTACTACACTTCCCTTTCCCCTCCTTTATCAGTGCTGCTGATGTCACTCACTATTAAAGATACCTTTGGACAGCTCTTAAGTATGTAAGCTTTGTGGCACGTCCGATAAATGCATAATACTGTAGTGCAGTAAGCAAATGAGGAAGGGGTTCTAATCTCAGTCCTGGCAAATGTAAAATGGTTTATGTAAGAGTGTCTGTAGTTATAGAGGCATGATTTTGAGCCCCTTTCCCCTCCTTTATCACTGTTGCTGATGTCACTCACTGTTAAAGATACCTTTGGACAGCTCTTCAATATGTAAGCTTCATGGTGCATCTGAAAAATGTGTAATACTATAGTGCAGTTAATTAGGAGTAATAATCTCAGTCCTGGAAAATGTAAAAGTGTTTGTGTGAGACTGTCTCTAGTTATAGAGTCATAATTTTGAGCCCTTTGGCACTTACTACACTTCCATTTCCCCTCATTTATCACTGCCGCTGATGTCACTCACTTTTAAAGATACTTTGGACAGCTCTTAAATATGTAAGCTTCGTGGTGCATCTGAAAATGTGTAATACTATAGTGCAGTTAAGTAGGAGTTCTAATCTCAGTCATGGAAAATGTAAAAGTGTTTGTGTGAGACTGTCTCTCATTATAGAGTCGTGATTTTGAGTCCTTTGGCACTTACTACACTTCCATTTCCCCTCCTTTATCACTGCTGCTGATGTCACTCACTGTTAAAGATACCTTTGGACATCTCTCAAATATGTAAGCTTTGTGGAGTGTCTGATACATTTGTAATCCTATGGTGCAGTCAACTAGTTAGGTAGGAGCTCTAATCTCAGTCCTGGCAAATGTAAAAGTTTGTGTGAGTGTATCTGTAGTTGTAGAGACATGATTTTGAGCCCATTGGCATGCACTACACTTCCCTTCACCCTCCTTTATCCCTGCTGCTGATGTCACTCTCCTTTACAGACACTTTTGGACAGCACTCAACTATGTAAGCATTGTGGTGCATCTGACAAATGCATAATACTATAGTGCAGTAAACTAGATAGGTAGGGGTTTGAAGCTCAATCCTGGCAAGTGTGTCTGTGGTGGTGTCATTAACATTGTGCTCCATATCCATTGGGGGTGGGTTTTCGATACTGGCAAGTGTGTCTGTCTGTGGTGGTGTCATTAACATTGTGCTCCATATCCATTGCGGGGTGGGTTTTGCTACACTTTTGTGTGGTCCAACCAGCAAACTACCAAATATCCACTGTATAGGACCCTCTTTTGTGGTAACTGTGGACACTCTTCAGTCCTCTAATCTGCCATGTGATATTACTATAGAACAATATGGAGTCAAAAACAGGATATGTTGCCCTTGTAGTCCTGTGATACAATTCCACACACAGGAATCATAGGCAAACACACTCATCTATTCATTAATCCCTATGTCACTATGTGGCCTGCAAATGGGCTCACAGAATGGATCTTACAGTGCAAAAGTAGTGTACTATATGTCAGACTGCAAAACAGCCATGAGTGGTGTCAGACTGACAGTCATGTGTGGAGTACCACATGTTCTTGTCCTGTGTCCTGTCTTGTGTGTTGTGTGTGGCTCTGTTATCCAGCCCAATAAGAATGAACTATGATTAACAATGTTTGTAGACAATTGCTAATTGTGAGGTCTGTTTACATCCCCACATCATGTTAACATTCTGCATAAAGCTGCCACTGACACCTCCAGCTGTTGTCAGAACACTGGCCTTAGTCTCAATGACAAGAAATGTGTCACAATCCCCTGTTGAATCAATGTGTTGTCCACAAATGACCACGTTGGTGGTAGCCAATGGAGACAGATGTCCTTATAGAAGGTCTGTGAACACAGCTTGACAGCAACCTCTCTTCTGACCACCACACTGCCACTGTGGACAGAAAGTCCTTCCATGTGGCATTTTGCATAACTAAGGGTGTGTCATCCAAGAATAAAGAGGTCAATGTCTCCCTCTAATCCCCGATCATTAGGCCAATCAGCAGGTCAAGTGGCCCATTTGCCATGTAACTCAGTAGACACCTTCAACAACTGGGTGAGTTGCAAGTGTACCTGACAAGTATGACCCTAAGCATGAAACAACTGTCTGATATAGAAAGGGTTTACCTTTAAAAGTATGTTATGCACTCGTGCAAATCCACTTTGTTCGAAAGGAGGTTTTCAAAGTGGCAAAACCTTGAAAAAAAATAGTCCGAATGTGCAATGGATGAATGCACATTGGCCTTCGGTCATTGCAGATTTGACATTGTGGGTGCTGATTGCACTATAGCAGGATCAGGAAATGATCCCTTTCCCCACTGTAGTGTGATCTCAGATTTAGTATATTAAAGTAGGGGGTGTGGGGGGCTTGCCCCCCACATGGGGGTGCAGAGGGGCAAGCCTCTCTCCATTACGATGTGTCTTCAACATTTCAGTTTGAAAATCAGCGAATCGGCTGTTTGATTTGCTGATTTTCAAACTTCTGCAAATGTCAACATTTGAAATTCATGCATTTGGTTCACCCAGATGCACGACTGATATTGTCAGTTATGACAATATGAATGTATACCATGGAAAGAGCTCAAAACCTCTGGGTGTTCCCGGTCACATCTTGGCTACTTACAGGCAATCTCTATTTGTCTGACAATGCCATGTCTGCCCAACTGTGTTACAAATGCCACAGCTAGGAAACCACAATCTGTATGCACCACAAGCCATGGATAACTCAACTGCATTCCCACATTCAACAGAACATGATTGGGGACAAGTCCATAACCCCGGCAATGGCCACGTTATGCGATATATGTTGTATACATGTCAATCAAAGCACCTCACTAGCCCTCTTGAAGAGAAATCCAGATGAGTGGATGGTGAATATAACTGTCACCCTGGGGATCAGTCAAGTGGCAGTAGTCAATAGATGGCATGCTGACAAATGTTAGGTGCCATGTTGCCAGTGTACTCACATGCCCTACTCTTCTCATACCTCCATGGACATTACCCAGGGACACCTGCATCAATGGACCTCAGTACTGACAAATGTGTCTGTGTGCATTACTGAGCATAACAGTGTTAGTGAGTTTGTAAACTTGTAGTTGAAAATACGTTGAGGACCTTCTCATCCACTACACCCACCAGTGTTATGTACTGTACTGTTAAGGTACCTTGTGACACTCTTCACTCTATGGTCCACCTTGAGCTTGCAATACCAGCATAACACTGTTCTACCAATGAGTAGACAGGTGTGGTTTATCCTCTGAGTCCTGGCATATGTGAGCATGTGTGTGTGTGTATGTGTTTGCAAGTGTGTGTGAGTGTGCATATTTGTAGGAGACCGCATTCTGAAGCTCCATTCTCCAAATACACTGCACAGTGCCAAACATTACAAGGGATGGTGATGCTGCTCACCTTAGGAGAGCCATGAGACAATCTTCACTCTACTTGCTCCATGGCATGTGCAATAAATACATATCAATGTAATAGCAATAATTACATAGGCAGGCAAAGGTTTGCATTTCATTCCTGATAAATGTGTGATTGTGGGTTTGTCATAGCATTATCATGGGTACTATATGCAATGTGGGTGGGGTGCTGGGTGTAATATGTTTACACCATGGTATCCCCCAGTACATGTCCCAAGGTCCACTGTATGAGGACTGCTGTCAACATTGACCATACAGGTAACTGATGACACTCTTCAGCCTAATAAGGCATGTGCTTTGTGCCAAATCTCTGTAACAGTATGGACTGAATGATGACATAGGCAGGGCTGCTAACTGCAGGTGTGGCAAATGTGTGTATGGCTATATCTGTATTGGTCATTGTGTATATTTATGTAGCTGATAGTATTTCCTGGCCATTCTCACCCAGGATAACTCCCATTGCCATATTGTGTAAGGCCAGTGGATGTCATTCACCTTAGAGGGACTATGGAGTACACTTCACCCTACTTTCTCATGGTGTGTGCAATAAATGGAGAGCACTTGAATAGCAAGACCTAGGTAGGTAGTGTTTCTAATCTCAGTTGTGCCAAGTGTGTATGTTTGTGTGTGTGAGATCAGTATTCTGACTGTATGTATTTGCATGACAAATGTGGCCATGGTTTACAGTTTTACACCATTGTACTCCCAGCACATGTGCTGTCCTACATCCATGTGGCTGATGCCTAACTCCCACCACATGTTGTGGCACAGATATCCCACAGCTGACGATTGCCACCATCTCACCCAACCATCTATCTCTGACCCCAGCATAATAATAGTGGGCATCTCCAAAATCAAGGATGTTGCCACACATAGCATGAAGAGTTGCATTTGTGACCCTGAGAATATGTCCAGTGTTAGATTTGACACGTGCCTGTGCATCCATGACAGTCCAAAACATGTGTCTGGTGACACCTGCTGTGACACTTGTGGCAGGGTCATGATGGGAAGCAGTCCACCTATGAGCACCCATCCATTCACGTGTGGAATCTGCCCATTCTCTGGCTATGGAAGGTGTATACACACTATATAGTTCTCATAGATGTACACAACAAACGTGTATCATACTCATATTCACAGGTAGCATATGGATACATACAATATCCCTGTAGATGACCTAGCAGTGGCACAGTCAGTAGTGTTTGACAGAGACTCCAGTGTTTGTCATGTGTGAGCTGTCCTTTCCTGAGGTGAGTTAGGGTCCTGAGCTGTGTTCCATGTTTTAATGTGTTTTGCCGTCAAGTATTACAACATTACAAAAGGAAGCAATTGACACTTAATTATGTATGTTTTTAAACAGCCTCCACTTACACTCCTCAGTTAACCCTCTAGGGGATACAGTATCAAATGATACACTGTAAATTGATTCTTGACATAACAATGGTTCTAAGTGTTTGATGAAACTGGGAAACAGACCTTTTCCAAAAAAGTACATTGTAACCCATTACAGTCCCCATGGTGAAATGTATGACAAGTGACAGCTATAGAATGTTTGTCCATGTAATAACTAATATCTCTCACATGTTCTAACAGACTGATTCTATGTGAATAATCAATTACCTTTCCTGTAATTGGTCTAATCCAGATACAGAATTGCTGTATCCAGGACTGTATGTTAGCTTCTGAGTGTTGTCCAAGTCTGCTCTTCAATGTGTCACTTAGATATGCTAGTTCTCTCCTGCACTTTCAATAGCGTATTACTTTAGCACTTTACCAGACATCTTGTAGCAAGTATTTTACCACACAAACATGGCAGCAGCACTAAGCATTCTATAAGGAAACAGCTCCAGTAATTATTATTAATGGCCACCCCCCAGGCATGTCTACAGGTCAGTTCCCTCTGCTTTCACCTATTAACATGCTGACCTTGGCCATCCTGAGGCAATGTCGCCTCTTACGTCTCTATACTCAGCCTTGCAAGAGATGCACCTATACATTCAAATTGGAAGCCACACACTCCCTAGCCAAGACCAGAATATTTGGTCAAGATGAGACAGTCAACACTTGCACCACACTACATGGAATACATAGCCCTCCAGGACACACACCAGCATTGCCTTCATATAAAACACAAATCAGACAGCCACCTTTGCAGAGAATCTCAATGAAAAGCTGCACAGACATCAGAGACCTCCAAGGTGGACATGCACTCCACAACCACCACACAACACAACACTAATCACAAGACACATGTCTCTTAAACAGTGTGCCACTCAACCAAAGCGCCTAAGGCAATACAGCATGGCTAAAACAATAGGCATAGTTGACTTGATAGTGAGGAACAGTGATGTCCCACTCACTAGGTCAGAAAAGGAGAATGTGACAGTCAACTGGCTGTTGGCACCAGGATCCACCACATAACACATGCACACTGAGGTCACCCAACAACAGGTACACATATGACTCTGCCATTGTACATGTGGGTGTGAATGTCCTGAGACATATCTCCCTGGACTATATGGAAACAGACATGGAGGAGCCTGCCGACTATGTAGCCCAGACAGGTATGACCCTACCGTGAGCAGCATCCTTCCATCACCCAGACTGATACCACAGTACAAGGTGAAAACTATTGTTCTCATCAACTGGCTACATCTCTGGTATCATATTAAGGGTTTCCACTATCTGCACGCCTGGGATGACATATTTGACAGACCATGATCCTTTGCCACAGGTGTCCTGAATCTATCAATCCTGGGCTTCCAGATACTGGCCAAGGCTCTTGCTACCCCTATAGTGGCTTTTTTAGGCAGTGTTCCACAGACCACATTAACACTGTAACAGCTACAAACAAATGTAATCTCAGGATCATGTTGCTCAACACTAGAGGTCTACATTTAAAAATGCACTCGCTCAGTGCAATCCTTAAATTGGACAACATCAACATTTGTGCTGTAACAAGGAACTGGTTCAAGGCAGCAGGAAGCACAGTTGCACTACCATGCTATCACTCAATCCACATCTCTGTGGCCCCAAAGTTGGACTGCAGCTGTAAGGGTGGTGGTGTTTCAATATTCATAATGGATGCGCACACCTCCAGACTGTTAGCACAACATAATGCATCTGAGATACTTCAGGTGCAGCTAACATTGGCTAAGACAGCAATACAGGTCATAGCCTGCTGTAGGTCCACAAAACATGGCCTGAGACTCACACTCCCCATTCCTAAGCACCCTGGGGAATATTAGGTTACAGTCTAACACTCTCATACTGGCTGACATCAACTACCCCACCATTAACTGGAAAAACTACTCATCTAT
>NC_056743.1:1451364396-1451454396 GCF_019279795.1 Protopterus annectens
GCCCAACTAGTGATATAGGTGTTGGGGCCTAGCTTAGTGCGTGTTTCTATAATTTATGAGTGGGGAATGGTACCCTTTCTGGCCAATACCATACGTGTGGTCACCATCACTGTTGTGTATTCCTGACACATCAGTGGGATGATGTGAGGATTGGGGTCACTACATTATACAGAGACCATGCGTCCCAGACTTGTGATATTTGTCTCAATCTATGTTAGTCGTAACAGTATTTGTACAATAACTTCCTCAGCTTATCTACTCAAATTATTTGGATATCTCTGTATTGTTATGCCTTTGTCCACACACTTTGTCTGGCTTGTTCCACATTCATTGTACTAAAGGGCTCTGAGCATACCTCTCAACTCCCAGGCTGTTTGCTGCATGTACAGGTGTATGGCCCATGCATTAATTCAGTTCCACAATTTATTTGTATTTGTCTGCTAAATCACTGTGATGATCCCAGGATTTATGTCAGTGAATAATGACATAACAGGCAATTTCCCAGCCACATATCCTTCAGACAGTTCTGCTGACATGCACCCTTTTGCTATATAACTGTTTAGTTCTGACAGCTATTTTCTACATATGTCCCTATATGTGCCACATTTCTTTCCCTTTGTATAGACATTTTGTACATATTTATTTTGGTTAGATATTGATAGTTTTGTTTCTGGGTTATGCATTGCATGTATTGTGAGTACACATACATATTTTGTAATATATCTATACATACATATGTGTATATATATATATATATATATATATATATATATATATATATATATATATATATATATACATATAGATCTAGGACTTGAATGAAAGTTTAATAGTCTGAATCCACAATCACTGAACACACTTTAACGAAAGTGCTTTCACCAAGAACGCGCTTTTGTTAAAGTGTGTTGAAAAAAAAAAAAAAACAATAAATCTACTTTTATGCAGGGGGGCAAGCCTCCCTGCACCCCCATGTGAGGGGCGGTGCCCCCACACACCCCCACTTTAATATTCTCACTTTGAGATCGCACTACAGTGAGGAAAAGGGAATATTCCCTTATCCGCACCATAGTACGATCTCCACAACAGTCATTCCCCCACGACTCCATCTAGTTTCAGGAACACTTCCGCGAAAGTGCTTTTTGGTAAAAAGCACTTTTGTGAAAGTATGCCGGGCTGTTTGTGCTTCAGTGAAAAGTTCCTTTGGGGATCAGTACCAGTTCCATATATATATATATATATATATATATATATATATATATATATATATACACATATATGTGTGAATATGTGAAGAGAGATGTGAATATATATAAATATATATATATATATATATATATATATATATATATATATATATATATGCCTTTAGTCATATATTTATATGTATATATGTATTTTAGATATGTATGTTTCCATATATATGTCTATATGCAACACATGATTGATTTTACAGAGCTCTCACATGATGATGGTATACCTGTATTGCATGGTAAGTTTGGAAGAGCAACAGTAACTTGTGCAGCTCAGATGATGTACTGGTATGGGGCTGTGACTGTAGCATACAGGGTCCTGGGTTAATGACTTTGGAGTGACAGTTTTATTTCCATTAATATTAAATAACCAGACTGCATGATATGGTAGGTATAACATCATGATATTTAACAGCTTAGTGGTCGAGTTCTTTGACTATGGTGTACAGTGTCCTGGGTTTGAAACTTGCAGTTAACATATTTTTTCCATTAATTTAAATAACCAGACTGCATGATATGTTAGGTAAACATCATGCTATTCTATATTTCCAATGGCTTAGTGGTTACATTCTTTGACTATGGTGTATGAGCTCCTGGGTTAAAAACTTGAGATGGATGGTTTTATTTCCATTAATGTTTAATAACCAGACTGCATGATATGTTAGGGAAACATCATGAAATTCTATATTTCATGCAGCTTAGTGGTTAAGTGCTTTGCCTCTGGTGTATGGGCCCCTGGGTTAAACACTCGGGACTGATGGTTTTATTTCCATTAATGTTTAATAACCAGACTGCATAATATGTTAGGAAAACATCGTAAAAGTCTATGTCTTGCATAGCTTAGTGGTTAAGTGCTTTGACCATGGTGTATGGGCTCCTGGGTTAATCACTTGGGACTGACATTTTTTTTTTCATTAATGTTTAATAAACAGGCTGCATGATATGTTAGGAAAACATTGTAAAGGTCTATGTTTCACATAGTTTTGTGGTTAAGTGCTTTGATTATGGTGTATGGGCTCCTGGGTTAAACACTTGGGACTGATGCTTTTATTTCCATTAATGTTTAATAACCAGACTGCATGATATGTTAGGGAAACATCATGAAACTCAACATCGTATGTAGCTTAGTGGTTAAGTGCTTTGACTATGGTGGATGGGCTCCTTGGGTAAACACTTGGGATTGATGGCTTTATTTTCCTTAATGTTTAATAACCAGACTGCATGATATGTTAGGAAAACATCATAAAAGTCAATGTCTTACATAGCTTAGTGGTTAAGTGCTTTGACTATGGTGTATGGGCTCCTAGGTTAAACACTCGGGACTGATGTTTTTTTCCATTAATGTTTAATAACCAGGCTGCATGATATGTTAGGAAAACATCATAAAGTTTTACATCTCACATAGTTTTGTGGTTAAGTGCTTTGATTATGGTGTATGGGCTCCTGTGTTAAACACTTGGGACTGATGGTTTTATTTCCATTAATATTTATTAACCAGACTGCATGATATGTTAGAGAAACATCATGCAATTCTGCATCTTATGTAGTTTAGTCTTTAAGTGCTTTGACTATGGTGTATGAGGTCCTGGGTTAAACACTTGGGACTGACATTTTTTTTTCCATTAATGTTTAATAAGCAGACTGCATGATATGTTAGGAAAAACATCATTAAATTGTATGTCTGATATAGCTTAATGGGTAAATGCTTTGTGTATGGGGTCCTGGATTCAGCACTGGGGATTGACATGTTCTTTCCATTAATGTTAAGTATGCAGAGTGCATGCTATGTTAAGTAAACATCATAGTGTGCTACATTTGCAAGGGCTTAGTGGTTAAATTCTTTTGACTATGGTGTACGGGGTCCTGGATTCAATGGATGTTTAGTTTGTTGCTACACTTTATACTTTATTGCAGGGGGGGACTAATATAAAATAAATTTAACGTGTGTTTTAATTATTTTGCTAGGGGTATGGACATTCTTTCTGCACCATTATCTGTGGGGGGCTGTGTGAACATTAAGTGTCTGACAAAGGCTTTGCATTAGCTTTACCATGCACACATTCTGTGGTAACATTTCATGATGGGGGCATGAATAGGACAGTGTTTACATATTTGCTTACACACTAGGAGACTTGTGTGTGTATGTGCTTGTGCAAACTTTTCTTTCTTTTTTATCCACTGACACTAATGTAGTGTCCGTGGATAAAACACTCTTGCTGCTGCAGGCTTCCATGCAGGGGGCATGTATATTGTGAGAGCTCTGCTCTCAGACACACACCCCTGCACTCGTACACAGCTCCATGTCTGTGTAGCACTACAACAGCGTGCCTTCATTAATATTAAAGGTGTGCTGCTGCTCTTCATGGACATGGAAAGCTCTGTGCAAGAAGAGCTTCTTCTTGCACGAAGCATATGTGAATCCTGGGGAGTGTTTATTTTGTGGTGGGGAAGAGACAACAGAACATGTATTTTTTTAATGTAAAAGAGTGATGAATCTCTGAAAAAGTTATGTGAATAAAAACGTTTTGAGAATATTAATGACATAAAGAATATAGATAAGAATATGATCACATATTGATATTATAAGCACAAAAATAAAGAATATGTGAGAAAGTAAGTTAAGAATGTATTTTGTGTAATATGGGTTATTTGGTTGTGGAAGTAGTGTGGGCCAATTATGGAAGATTAATAAAAAAGGATGTTATAAGAAAAATTATAAATAATAAAAAAAATAGACGTGTATATATGTGCCTGTAAATACGTAGGACCACTATGTTTTTCAACAGTTGTTGTGGGATCTTTTACTTCCACCTAAGCTACCACCAACTCAAGCAAATGGGACCTTGGTTTAGCATATCAAAACACACCCCTGAGTGCAGCACCATCTTATGATAGGCTGCAGTGTCAGCATTCCATTTTCTTAATGTGGGAATAGAACCCACAACTTTCTGCGCCAAAAAAGGGAATATACTGCCTATTGCACCACTGACAAAGACTACAAAATACAAAACTATGAAACTTTTTGACAGATTGTATTCATCAGTAATTTACAAAACAAGTTGAAGGAGGCCTGGCAGTTGGTGTGGGAGATTAAGGCTCTTACCATCCACTAGTTAAGGATTAGGGTTTAACTCTGAGCAAAGTTACTTAACTAGGCAATGCCCTAGTTGGGCATCACACACACATGCACACACGCACACACGTGCGCACACACACACACACACACACACACACACACACACACACACACACACACACACACACACACACACACACACACACACACAAACACATCATATGATGACTAGCCCTTATCGGAAAGGAGTGTCAGCATAAACTTTGCATTGGCTTGCTGCATTTCAACAGTCCTTGGTGTATCATTTTATGTTCTCTGAGGCCAAAGACATTTTAATTATCTCTATGTTCTGTTTGTACCAGTATCAGGCAATCAAAAAGAAACTAAGTGACTGAAAATCCCCACTCTGCTCCTTCTTGTATTCTTAAAGTTATCGTCTCTCTTGCTGTCTGTCCTCTGTCTTAATTTGACAAAACTCCTTCACTGTCCACTTTCCTTAGTCATTGGCATTAATTACAAAAGTATACTTTTGCAAAGTTACTCTGTTTTAGCTTTTTAAATATTTTTTTCCTCCCATTTTTTTCCATAATTATCTGAAACTATAGTTGTGCACTTTCCAACTATTCCTGTAGACAGCTTGGTTGAAATGGGTATCCTGAGACAATGTAGTAATTATCTCATGTTTACTGACTACCACCTTCTACTTAAACAATCTGACACAGCATGCAAGATGTAGCTATATAAGGCTAATCAAAGCTCACACACAGCTACTACAAATAACAACCATGTTATCAGTACTACAAAACCAGCCACAAACAACTCAAACCAAACACATAGACTTACATATGCTAATGCTCTTAAAAATAAACTACCGAAACCACAAAGGCCTCCTAAATGTAACCTAAGAAACAAGCACCCACAGCAGCCTAGCAAACACACAACACAGGCAGCATCCACCATGAAGCATACATCAAAGAGTCACATTGTGTCAGGTGAAAAGTCCATAAGGCAAACCTCCATACAATTCAATATCCTAGTTATGGGTAGATCCATGGTGACACATACTGATGCGCTAATCAACAGGCTGTGCATGGAGAGGTTCATGGTCAGTTGCCTATCAAGTGCCAGGATTTGACAAAACAAAAATACACTTAAGCAACTTCACCACAAGTGCACATATAATACTGTCGTAGTGCTTATGGGTCTAAGTGACTAGAGACATAACCTTGCCAGACTATATAAAGGGAGACCTGATGGCGCTCTCAGAATATATGTTTGAGGCAGGTATGAACCAAATCTTGACCAACTTTCTACCATCACCAAGAATGAAGCTGGAATACAGACAAAAGATCATTGACTTCAACATCTGGAATAGCTTTTGGTGTCGATATGTATCATACTGGGAGTTGATAGTAGACATTCTTATCTGTGATGGCCTGCACCTATCACCCCAAGGCTTTCATATATTGGCTAAATTCTTGTGCACCCTAATAGTGCCATTATTAGGCAATGTCAGTTTCCTAAAGCGGGTGGTTTGGTCATTTTTGACAACCACTCCTATATTGAGAAGATGGAACATATACTATCTGGTCCAGCGTACACTCAATCATCGGTCAATGAACTAAACATGTCAAAAACAAGAACAAGAGGCTATTTTAGAGACATGTTCATAGAAGGCAAAATTGATATAGATACATTTAACTACATCGATATCAATATGTCTAAAAATCCTGTGATTTTTGGTGTGCCAAAAATACATAAATATCTGTACAACCCGCCTCTACGTGCACTAATCGATGGTCGTCTTTCGATTACTTATCCTTGTGCACAATTGGTAGAAAGGATTCTAGTTAAATATTTGAGATTGATACCTCATATATGTAAGGACTCATGGTCCTTTCTTAGTAGTATGAACAACATGGTGTTTGAGAATTCCCATAATTTCCTTACGATCGATGTTGTCGATCTTTATACATCGATACCCCACCTAGAAGCAGTGGAATGGGTTTCCCTTATGCTTGAGGACTTGGGAGCAGTAAAAAATGAGATAGATATAGTGTCTGAATTGTTGGATATTATATTGACATTGAACTATTTTATTTTCAATGAAAAAGTATATTTACAAACACAAGGCGTAGCGATGGGGTCACCCTGCGGGGCCACAGTCACCAACTTTTTCATGGCGTACTGGGAAAAAATATACCTATTTGATAATGCCAACAAGGAAAAATTAAAACTATATACTAGGTACCTGGATGACATCTTCATTTTGTTTGATGGAGATGCCGATGAAGCTATGAACTTAGTTGAACATTGTAATAATTCCACCCCTTTTCTGAAATTTACCTCTACTTTTTCTACTATCAAAATAGACTACTTAGATGTAAAATTATCTAAGGACAATATTAATTCTGAATACATTTCTACAATACATAGAAAACCAACATACTGTAATTCTCTATTACACTTTAAAAGCTCACATCCTTACAAACAGAAAAGAGCTATCATTAAAGGACAGCTCATAAGAGCAGCCAGAATGTGTAATAGAGAAATAGCTTTTTATGATGAATGTAAAAAACTTGAAAATATGTTCACAAGCAGGGATTACCCCTTAGATTTATTTCTAGAACTTCTCTATGAAGTTGATAACAAAAGATTGAATGGGTTTTATTTTCCTCTTCTTAAAAAGAGAATTACAGTAACTGAAGTTATTACATCAATCACTGATATGGACATAACCAATACAACACTAGAGAATACAAGTAGTAATAATGTCTTTGAGAATGTTGATGATTTTAAAATTAGTTTTATATCCACATTTAACAGTGATTCATTGGACATTCAACTAATCTTAATGAAGAATTGGCAGTATATATTAAATAATGAGGAATTAATGGAAAAATTGGTTGATAGACCTAAATTTGTATACAAGAGTGGGAGAAACCTCAAGTCCATTCTCGAAAGTAATAATAATTCTAACAACAACACTAAAATGAAGGGATGTAAACAGTGTGGTTTCTGCAAATACTGTCACTATATTAATAACTGTAGTACTTTCCAAGTAGGTGGGAACAGATACTACATCAACTACAACCTTAACTGTACTTCTAAGTCTATAGTATATTTAGCAAGATGTAATTGCTGTGAAGCATATTATGTAGGTAAAACTGATCGTAAACTTCGTGATATGGTATATGAGCATGTTTATGCAATAAGAACAAAAAAATGTGAAAATGCCCTAGCTAAACATTGTGAGAAACATGAAGGACACAGTTTTAATTTTACAGCTATAGACTCAGTGCCACACACTTTGAGGGGGGGACCCATTAACATCTTATTAGAGGTCCGTGAACTGGAATGGCAGATAGGTTTGAACTCTTTCTGCTTTCCAGGTATTAATGAAAGTTGTAATATCAGTTGCATATTAAAAATGAAAAACTTCCTGAGAAAGAAAAATACATATTAGGTACTTTTCTATATAATGTATTACTGGTTAATAACTAAACAATAATATTCTTGGATGAATTGATTATGTGGACCATATTACACTTCATTTATAATACACAACTATTACTATTCTTAATTATTTATTTTATAATTTGTTGTATATCTCATTTAATGACACCTACCATAAATTATGTTAAATTAGGGAGGTTTTATAATAACACATAGTACACAATAGTTTAACGTATTTATTACTGGATTCTTATAGGGGTTTATTCTGATTTACATCAAAGGATTATTTTGTTACATTTGCACAGTTTGCTTAAGTAGTCTCGGTGATACTAACGTTTAGTTGGTTACCATGAACATATACTGACACAATTTGTAAGAAAATATTTTAATAATATGTTATTAAACTAATAACATGACTGAATTAGTTGATACATTCACAGTACGTGTTTTTAATGTACTGGTTCTTTAAATGTTTGATTATATGCGTCATGTAATTCATCTATATATAACTGGCGTTTTTTTTAAAAAGGTGTTTCATGCTGAAGAAGCTGTGGTGTTACCACGGCGAAAACGCTGTTTTTTTTATAAATAAAAGCGTTAATTTTACGTATTTTTGGATTTGTATTCCACATTCTTACAGGACTTACTACTTGCAACTCGTTTCTGTCTGCCTGGGAGGTGACGTCTCCTTTTCTGTGTGCTTCAACGGTTTGTGCTTTTTGTGGAGTGGAACTATGAGTTTGTCGTTGGACCTACCTCCTAGTCCAGGCAGTAGTGGTCTCCCTCATCTGGAGACTGGGAATGATAACTATAGCTTGGCCTCGTTTTTGCGAGACCTTTCCCAACGGATGGACGCTTTTTCTTTAAAGCTTGATGTATTGGAAAAACGGGATGTTTATTCCAACAAAGCTAAGCCAACCGGAACTTCAGTGAGACCAGTAACTGCTGAAACTACTTCTATGGACATATTGGGTGCTGTATCTAGGCATGATACAGCAACGGGATCGATACCACCTGGCCAGGGACTTAATGTGACGCGTTCACCGAATACAGCTCATAGCACTTCTCCATTGAATGGAAGTACACAAGAACAACAATTTCCACCGCTGGGCTTTAACCAGCAAAACCATGATGTACCAGGAGCCCCTAAAGTGTATGAATGGATTAATAACATGGACAACATGATGTTTGTTCCAGGACAGGAACCACTGGCTACAAATTCTGCGAATAAATCAGTAAGTAATGACACTATTGTTGATAATTTGAAGAATTTTGATACTTGCCTTTTAAAGTTAAAAAGACTACAATTAGAAGTACAATACTTCAAACAATGTCAACTTGAAAAACTGATTCCTAAGGGGTTAAGGTCATCTTTTTGTCCAACAGGACTGATTTTGACCCTGACTTTAATAAGGAGTTGACATTACTTTTTAATGCACAAGGTTTACAGCTTCTTGAAGTCTTGATAAAATACTATAATATTCAAATTGGTAAATTGACTAAGGAAGTTTCTGACTTGGACACATTACTTAGGAATGACTTAGACTTTGAACGTTACAGGTTCGATTACATTCGGACCTTTACAAGTATAGATTTATTCATTGAAAAATCTAAAGTTACCAAGAACAAAAAGCTAATGAGGGACAGAACAGCATATGCTAACAACACAGCGTATGCAAAATTAAGTGGTCAGACTAACACTACTTATAAAGATTCAATAAATGGGGGACAGGACCAGATCTTTCCTTCTAATATGAACAACTCTGACTACAACCATGAAGGTACGGATACACCAACTTTAAGACGTAGCAACAGAATACAGGAAAAAGTTAATAAAAATGGGCCACCCCATTACGTTAACAATAGACAGTCGAATTACAACAATAACTTTAATGATGGTCGTTTTTTAGGACCACGGAATTTCAAAGCTCAGCAGAAGAAATGGAACAAAACCAGATATTAACATCTTTTACTTCTGCTAATTGTAGTAATTCCACTGTAATTTTTAACGATGTACCAGCTGCATCTGAAACAATGACTATGGACAATATTCATACTAATAATTTGACTATATTGACTAATAAGAAAGGTGACTTTAATATTTATAACTTTTCTAGTGTACAGTTGGATCCTTGTTTAATCGAGTTACTTGCTTATGGTAATACTTTTGTCCCTACAAGGAAATGTAACATTCCTAGGACCATTATTGATTTAAAATGTTTTGTAAGGAAACTTAATTTGATCACTCTTTTTAGTAACACTAACACCACACAAGACCATAAGCTAAAACTAGCTAGTACGTTCAATCCTCCTTTACACTCAGTACTAGCTTCTTTCGAAAAATCATGTGAGATTGACATAAGGAATTTAGGCCAAAAAACTGGGTCAATAAAAAGACAAATTAATTACAATACAACTATTGAACAAAAAGAATGTCTTAAGCAACTTTGTGCTTCAGCAACTAGGGTCATTAAACCAGACAAAGGGGGTGGTTTGGTAATTTTTGACAACCACTCCTATATTGAGAAGATGGAACATATACTATCTGGTCCAGCGTACACTCAATCATCGGTCAATGAACTAAACATGTTAAAAACAAGAACAAGAGGCTATTTTAGAGACATGTTCATAGAAGGCAAAATTGATATAGATACATTTAACTACATCGATATCAATATGTCTAAAAATCCTGTGATTTTTGGTGTGCCAAAAATATATAAAGATCTATACAACCCGCCTCTACGTGCACTAATCGATGGTTGTCTTTCGATTACTTATCCTTGTGCACAATTGGTAGAAAGGATTCTAGTTAAATATTTGAGATTGATACCTCATATATGTAAGGACTCATGGTCCTTTCTTAGTAGTATGAACAACATGGTGTTTGAGAATTCCCATAATTTCCTTACGATCGATGTTGTCGATCTTTATACATCGATACCCCACCTAGAAGCAGTGGAATGGGTTTCCCTTATGCTTGAGGACTTGGGAGCAGTAAAAAATGAGATAGATATAGTGTCTGGATTGTTGGATATTATATTGACATCGAACTATTTTATTTTCAATGAAAAAGTATATTTACAAACACAAGGCGTAGCAATGGGGTCACCCTGCGGGGCCACAGTCGCCAACTTTTTCATGGCGTACTGGGAAAAAATATACCTATTTGATAATGCCAACAAGGAGAGAATAAAACTATATACTAGGTACCTGGATGACATCTTCATTTTGTTTGATGGAGATGCCGATGAAGCTATGAACTTAGTTGAACATTGTAATAATGCCACCCCTTTTCTGAAATTTACCTCTACTTTTTCTACTATCGAAATAGACTACTTAGATATAAAATTATCTAAGGACAATATTCATTCTGAATACATTTCTACAATACATAGAAAACCAACATACTGTAATTCTCTATTACACTTTAAAAGCTCACATCCTTACAAACAGAAAAGAGCTATCATTAAAGGACAGCTCATAAGAGCAGCCAGAATGTGTAATAGAGAAATAGCTTTTTATGATGAATGTAAAAAACTTGAAAATATGTTCACAAGCAGGGATTACCCCTTCGATTTATTTCTAGAACTTCTCTATGAAGTTGATAACAAAAGATTGAATGGGTTTTATTTTCCTCTTCTTAAAAAGAGAATTACAGTAACTGAAGTTATTACATCAACCACTGATATGGACATAACCAATACAACACTAGAGAATACAAGTAGTAATAATGTCTTTGAGAATGTTGATGATTTTAAAATTAGTATTATATCGACATTTAACAGTGATTCATTGGACATTCAACTAATCTTAATGAAGAATTGGCAGTATATATTAAATAATGAGGAATTAATGGAAAAATTGGGTGATAGACCTAAATTTGTATACAAGAGAGGGAGAAACCTCAAGTCCATTCTCGAAAGTAATAATAATTCTAACAACAACACTAAAATGAAGGGATGTAAACAGTGTGGTTTCTGCAAATACTGTCACTATATTAATAACTGTAGTACTTTCCAAGTAGGTGGGAACAGATACTACATCAACTACAACCTTAACTGTACTTCTAAGTCTATAGTATATTTAGCAAGATGTAATTGCTGTGAAGCATATTATGTAGGTAAAACTGATCGTAAACTTCGTGATAGGGTATATGAGCATGTTTATGCAATAAGAACAAAAAAATGCGAAAATGCCCTAGCTAAACATTGTGAGAAACATGAAGGACACAGTTTTAATTTTACAGCTATAGACTCAGTGCCACACACTTTGAAGGGGGGACCCATTAACATCTTATTAGAGGTCCGTGCACTGGAATGGCAGATAGGTTTGAACTCTTTCTGCTTTCCAGGTATTAATGAAAGTTGTAATATCAGTTGCATATTAAAAATGAAAAACTTCCTGAGAAAGAAAAATACATATTAGGTACTTATCTATATAATGTATTACTGGTTAATAACTAAACAATAATATTCTTGGATGAATTGATTATGTGGACCATATTATACTTCATTTATAATACACAACTATTACTATTCTTAATTATTTATTTTATAATTAGTTGTATATCTCATTTAATGACACCTACCATAAATTATGTTAAATTAGGGAGGTTTTATAATAACACATAGTACACAATAGTTTAACGTATTTATTACTGGATTCTTATAGGGGTTTATTCTGATTTACATCAAAGGATTATTTTGTTACAATTGCACAGTTTGCTTAAGTAGTCTCGGTGATACTAACATTTAGTTGGTTACCATGAACATATACTGACACAATTTGTAAGAAAATATTTTAATAATATGTTATTAAACTTATAACACGACTGAATTAGTTGATACATTCACAGTACGTGTTTTTAATGTACTGGTTCTTTAAATGTTTGATTATATGCGTCATGTAATTCATCTATATATAACTGGCGGATTTTTAAAAAAGGTGTTTCATGCTGAAGAAGCTGTGGTGTTACCACGGCGAAAATGCTGTTTTTATTATAAATAAAAGCGTTAATTTTACGTATTTTTGGATTTGTATTCCACATTCTTACAGGACTTACTACTTGCAACTCGTTTCTGTCTGCCTGGGAGGTGACGTCTCCTTTTCTGTGTGCTTCAACGGTTTGTGCTTTTTGTGGAGTGGAACAATGTAGTAATTATCTCATGTTTACTGACTACCACCTTCTACTTAAACAATCTGACACAGCGTGCAAGATGTAGCTATATAAGGCTAATCAAAGCTCACACACAGCTACTACAAATAACAACCAGGTTATCAGTACTACAAAACCAGACACACACAACTCAAACCAAACACATAGACTTACATATGCTAATGATCTTAAAAATATACTACCTAAACCACAAAGGCCTCCTAAATGTAACCTAAGAAACAAGCACCCACAGCAGCCTAGCAAACATACAACACAGGCAGCATCCACCGTGAAGCATACATCAAAGAGTCACATTGTGTCAGGTGAAAAGTCCATAAGGCAAACCTCCATACAATTCAATATCCTAGTTATGGGTAGATCCATGGTGACACATACTGATGTGCTAATCAACAGGCTGTGCATGGAGAGGTTCATGGTCAGTTGCCTATCAAGTGCCAGGATTAGACAAAACAAAAATACACTTAAGCAACTTCACCACAAGTGCACATATAATACTGTCGTAGTGCTCATGGGTCTAAGTGACTAGAGACATAACCTTGCCAGACTATATAAAGGGAGACCTGATGGCGCTCTCAGAATATATGTTTGAGGCAGGTATGAACCAAATCTTGACCAACTTTCTACCATCACCAAGAATGAAGCTGGAATACAGACAAAAGATCATTGACTTCAACATCTGGAATAGCTTTTGGTGTCGATATGTATCATACTGGGAGTTGATAGTAGACATTCTTATCTGTGATGGCTTGCACCTATCACCCCAAGGCTTTCATATATTGGCTAAATTCTTGTGCACCCTAATAGTGCCATTATTAGGCAATGTCAGTTTTCTAAAGCTTCCGACATAACAAAAGCGAATCCAGGACACATAAAAGTGCTGCTGCTCAATGCTAGGAGCTTTAAAAACTGCCTCTCGCTACAACCATTCCTTACCCTGGAACACATTGATTGATGCACCTTCACAGAGACTCAGTTGAAGACCAATAATAGCTCTCCTATAGTGCAAGATCTCTAATGCCTATCACATATTCAGGCCAACTACACTACAAAAAAACTTATAATATAATATCATAGGATCATAGGATCATAGGAAGTTAGTAGGCTAATGGCCCAAGGGCCCTTACAAGCGTAGCCAAGTTCTACCCTTATTTCATGATCAGCATCTATTGCTCCTGTCAAAGAGTGACACAGGTGGAACCCCTGGGATGAATTTATATCATATATAAGACTCCCTTATGCCCTTCTTAGCCCATACAACCTAACTAAATAGCATGTAATTCCTATGCATTAAGCCAAACACCATTTTCCTATGTGACTTCAACTTCCCGTCCATCAAATGGGAGACATACATTATATCCTCAAGCATGTGTACCTCGGAATTTCTGGACTTCATCAATACAAACTCTCTGGCCCACACCCAAATTAGCAGTGATAAAATCCTGAACTTAGTCCTTGCAATATGTGACAGCTTTGCTACCTAACAATTGAAATTTCCTTCCAGGATAAATTAGATCACAGATCACTCACATTTATCATAAGACTGAATCTGAAAGTTTTTCCAGTACCTCAGTATTCAGGGATTATGCTAAAGATAAGCTATTAAAACTGAGTGGTGACCTAGCTATATTCAAAATCGCCACCAAGTTTAATGAACCTACTTCTTTATGTAAAATCCTTTACTGCCAAATTCTATGCACATGTAAATAGCTGACTAGAGATAACTGTCCCCTTTCAAAGTAATGCAATAGCAAATTTAAAAACAAACCCCTGTGGTGGATTACAGATAAAAATAGCTTCTATAATAAAAGAAAATACTCATTGCATTCAAAATATGTTTAACTTTCATGATGCCAGAATTTTTTTGTTGAACTTAACAGGAAAGTTTGGACCCTGATCGTATCAACCAAAACTAGATATGTGGTAAAAATTAGCCACACAGGTGAAGGATACCCACAACACCTTCATTAACTATGTTAAAAATATCAGAAAAAATTTTGCACATTGTGCAGAGCTAAGAGTAAATGACATCACATACTAGTACAGAGAAGACTCAGACTTTATCCTCATCACCCCTCTTCCCTCTTATAGTCCCAGAGAACATACTCATATCTACACAAGCCTAAAATCTCCCAAATCCTCAAGTGCTATCCAAAGCCAAAAAGATACTTCTGTAGGGCCAAATAGTGTACCAAGCTGCCTACTAGTTAGCCTGAAACATGTCTAGTCAGACCTTCTACTTAGGTTAATCAATATCAATTTTCAAACAGGATTTGTGCTGGATGAGTGGTGAACAGCAACAGTCATTTTCTTACACAAAGGTGGGGTGTCAACAAACTCAGATAATTAAAACCCATAAGCCTGTCCACCTCATCTATAAGTCTATAGAAAGGAGCATTATGGAATTAATATATAAGAAAGTAGATGAGCTACAAACTCTTGAACCAAGACAGTTCGGACTTATCAAGGGTAGATACTGCCTGCTTAACCCGATCAAGTTTTTTGAGGATGTTACTAAAGCAATGAATGAGGGAAAATCAGTACACACCATATAGCTAGATCTTGCAAAGGCATTCAAAATCTTGTTACATTAAGGTATCTAAGATAAAGTCTCTCAGCTAAATGTAAATCCCTGTGTAACTCATTGGATAGCTAATTGATTCACAAATAGAACCCAGAAAATTAGGGTGGGTGACACTACATCCTTCAAAAGGGCTGTCACTAGTGGTATACCCCAGGAATCCTCACTTGAGCCACTCCTCTTTTACATTTACTTCTTGGAGGTCAAAGTCAATATTAAGAATTTATGGCTGAACAAGTTTGCAGACTTGGTGCCATCATTAACTCCCCAGAGGACACCAATATCCCCTAAATAAATGGCTGGTATGAAAACCATGGACTAAAGCTAAATGCCAAGAACTGAATAATAGTATCCTTTGGCAAGCATGACTTACCTTGTAATTATCACATTGACAACACCCCCTTGAAAGCAGATCGTGTAGTCAGGGATTTAGGAATCTATGTAGACAATGAACTGAATTTTGATCACCATATAGCCAATACTGTAAGGAAGTCCTTTTTCATCTCAAACCTTATTAGGTTTCATGTATTGGCATTTGATTAATGATAAAGTCCAACTGGTTAGGAGCCCATTTTCAGCAGATGCCCAGGAGGAAAGCTCCAAAATATTAGAAAACATTTTAAGAACAATATTCTGCAGTCTTCAAAAATAATACAAAAAATACAGTTTAAATAAGTATAGCAAATTAGACATAATATGAAAACATTTGTTAAGAGCAGATACAATTTATATGATAGTGATTTGATATTAAAGGTAAGTTAGCATAATAACAAAAAGTGCAATAAGAAGTGAGAGACAAGCAGGCTTACGGTATATCTAGAGAGAAAGCCATGGGAGGGAAATTGATAGAAGTGAGTGAAGAAAGAAGAAAAAGGAAATGTAAGGTATGAACAGGTACACGTTCACATTTAGGGATATAGTTTATACTGGTGTTGAACAAGAAAAGAACCAGAAGTCTTTCAGAATGGTTTTAAAGAATGGGAGGCAGGGTGCTGACCTGATGGATAGGGAGTTCCAGACCGTAGCAACCTTAGCAACATGGTATGAGTACAGACAATGTCCAGCAGATTTGATAGGTTTGTCAACAGACAGGAGTTTTTTGGTTAATAAATCGTAATGGCCAACTTGGAACATAGTTATGTAGAATATTATTTAGTGCTGAATAAGTTGTTGAATTCTGGATAATTTTATAGGTGGTAAGAAGCTATGTATATTTTAGTTGATGGGGTCGTTCTAACAAATTTAGACCTTGTAGTGCTACACAGTGATGGGTGTTGAAAGGGATATTTGCTGCAAATTTTGCAACTCTGTTATAGCATTGTTAAAGTTTTGATTTTTGTGAAGCCTGAAGGTGAGTAAGGATGAGAGCACCATAAAGAAGTGTGGGAAGGAGATAAGTTCAAAAATTGAAACACAGTCACGAACAGCAAACTTGAAAAAAAGACACCAGTAATAAATCCAATAGGCTTAAAAATACGGACACAAATCTAACGCTTTCATTCACATTTATTCCTTTGTGAACTTCTTCAGAAATAATTCACCATCCACTCACATATAATTTATACACTTTAAATTAGTCACATGTTTTATGAGATCATAAAAAATGTGTATCTTAAAGACATATCAATTAAAATACAGTAAAATGTAAAATTATAAATGCATATGTATAACATTCTCAAATTTATAACTTTTCTTTAAAAAAAACATATATATATATTATTAGTTGAGACATACCAACTCTAATTTTGTCTCATTTGTAAAAAAACATTTTATATTAATGGGTATATTCAATCCAGGAGCGAAATCAGCTCCTAAATGCAACTGCCAAAGAGACTCTTTACATTCTAAAAGCACTTTAGTATCACCCACAAAAGCCCCTGGTGGAACAGAATCCAGAACTGAAAAAATGAATTTCTTAAAATTATTAAAACCAGGGAATGTTTAGCCAAGGCATTAACTAAATATTTTTTCTTAATAGCTAAAAGATGTTCACTAATCCTTTTTCTGAGACATCTTGTAGTCATACCTATATAGAAACTAGAACATGTAGAACATTGAGCTGTGTAAACCACTTTTTCAGTGCTACACGTACAATAATGTTTGGACCAATATGTCTTTTTTATATGTGTAAAATAAACAGAAGAACAATTACTTATGTACCTACATTGTCTGCAATTATTGCATGCATAGGTACCCTTAGTTAAAATTTTTAGATCTTTATTATATTCACTTACTTTATTCACCAGTATAGAATAAAGACAAATATAGATGTCCTCAGAAAGACTAAGCAGGACTTTATGAGACAGAACACATTTAAAATTAACATGTTTGCTAGATGTGGAATTATTAACGTGAATATTTTCCTAAGACTATTTTATGTTATGAATATCTTTAAAGGACAGGGATTCAGACATATTACTGCCAGCAATATGTCAGTTTTATTGCTGGCAGTAGGCATTTTTTGTTGCGAGACAGCATATTCCAGGAGAATGACATATATCAATTAGCCATATGCTGTCCCATAGAAATGGCTGTGGTAAGTGCTTTATGCAGCCAAGTGATTAATAGAACTGCTCAACTATGAAAGTCCTTACTACAAGCTGCTTTAGTTAGTAAGTAATGTCTTTCGGCTTTTCCCGGTAAGGGGTCGCCACAGCAGAACTCCGGTCTGCTAATGATTGGCAGTGGATTTTTTACGGTGCTGAGTTGCAGCCCAATGCCCAACCTTCAAAGAAGGCACACCCATTCATGCACGCACCTATCTACATGTCTTTAAATGTCACTCGACGATGGGGAGGACATGCAGACTCCACACAGAAGGTGCTCCATCTGAGACTCGAATGGGAGAACCTCTTGCTGTGAGGCGACAATGCTAACCGCTGCACCACAAGCTGCTTTAGTTAACTCAGTCAAAAAGTTTGCAATCATTCATTACTCTTAATGGGAGATATCATGTTAGACGTAAGTGTCAAACCGTTTCTCACATAGGTAGTGTTTAGGGTGTATGTGCATGTATGTAAATGTGTATGGCAACATGTCATAGCATATGTAGAGATATAAGTGGTGTAAGGTGAGATCATGTGTGTGTGTGTGTGCGTGTGTATGTGCATGTGTGTATATGTGTATGGCAACATGTCATAGTATATGTAGAGATATAAGTGGTGTAAGGTGAGAGTGTGTGTGTGTGTGTGTGTGTGTGTGTGTGTGTGTGTGTGTGTGTGTTCATGTGTGTGTGTGTGTGTGTGTGTGTGTGTGTACGTGCATATGTGTATATGTGTATGGCAACATATCATAGTATATGTAGAGATATAAGTGCTGTAAAGTGTGTGTGTGTGTGTGTGTGTGTGTGTGTGTGTGTGTGTGTGTGTGTGTGTGTGTGTGTGTGTGTATATGTGTGTGTGTATGTGTGTGTGTATGTGCATGCATGTGAGCATTTGTGTATATGTATGTTTGTGTGCATGTGTGGGTGTGTTTGTCTATGGGTGAGTGGGTCATTGTGTCTGTGAGTGCTGACAGGTGAGGATGTGTGTGTTCAGCATATTGCAAGAGTGTGTGTGTGTGTGTGTGTGTGTGTGTGTGTGTGTGTGTGTGTGTGTGTGTGTGTGTCTGGGGGACTGCGGACATCTAAACTCTAGCAAGTAAACAAATATCCAGGATTACAAGTCTGGGTCAGCCAAATAAATAAATACTGTAAAAAAAAACAAGCAACCCGGAGCCACAAGTATATTAAAATAAATTTAATCACAAGCAAAACTGTCACATAAAATGCTTCTTCAGTTTTATGCCCAAAGAAGCACTTTATATGAAAGTTTTGCTTATAATTAAATTGATTTGAATATACTTGTGGCTCCAGATTGCTTGTTTTTTTACAGACTTCTAAATTATTGTTGACTAATGAGCAATTCCTACTTTTAAACAGTAACCTAAGTTACATCAAAAGTTGGTGGAAAAACAAGTTTTGCAGCTTGGAAACATATGGGGGTCACTAGACACCAGCAACACTCTTTAATAGTGCCATAATAAACATAAAAAGTGAATAGAACTAAAGTTATACAGTATACAGCATATTAGGGGCAGAAAAAAGTATGAACCTCTAATGTTCGACATTACTGGTCCATGATGTATGGTGACCATACTCAAGCCTTCCAGACAAAGCTAGGAAGGGACACTAGATGACACAAGTGAGTCTTTCTTCTTATTTCTCTTGTGCATTAAACAGTTATTAGAGTAATAGATCTTGCATCCAAATGCAATGGCTGAACAGTAAGAAAAATGAAACTCAAATGTATGGTATGATTGAATTTAACTGTAATCATTTATGATTTGCAAGGGGCAGTGACAAATCAAGAGTGTTCTGTAAATTCAGTGACATGTAACAGGTATGGTGGCATGTCTGTGTGTGTGTGTGTGTGTGTGTGTGTGTGTGTGTGCGTGTGTGTGTGTGTGCGTGTGTGCGTGTGTGTGTGTGTGTGTGTGTGTGTGTGTGTGTGTGTGTGTGTGTGTTTAGATGTGTCCTTGTGTGTGTATGTGTGTGGGATAATGAATGAAGGCTTGCCTAGGATAATTACATGCATTGTCTGCTGGTGGTGATTACCACAAAAGCAGTAGAAAAGAGTCTGTTAGTGCTTTTAAAATCTAACAATTCAAATGCAGATTAGTCAATAATGAGGTATTTAGTCATTCTGGCTAATGTGTCTCTGGATCACTAGTTACTATGATTATGATAAAATGTGATTTTTGCCACAGCCTTACTGCTTACAGCTGGGCCTGTTATTGAATCCTGGATAAGGTTTGCTAATCATTTCTTTACTAGAATAAATGTATTAAATTAATTTATTTGGAGTGACCTGGCTCCTAGAACTATTTTTAAGAAACTAGTTTTACATAATATGTATACATAAGTGTACATAGTTTGAAAATTTGCCTCCTTCATGAAAATAATAAATATTATGACTGCCTCAAATAGTAAAGAAAACAATCTGCTTGGCTTTGTGTTATAGTGGGAAGGAAGTCTGACTATGACACAGAGTTTCCATGTTTTGAATAGTGGCTGTGGCTCTGCAGGAGCTAGAAAGTGAGACAGTGGGAAGGAGTATTAACCATCAGCTCACCCATTCTGGGACAGAGGGTGGAGTTTCTAAATGTAGTCTAGCACTCCTCAGGTGATGGTGGTAGTGCTGTAACCATACAGGAGATAGCAGATGAAATTGGCATAAGGCAGATGGTGAGAGTTTATTATGTGTAGTGACGTGCAAGTCATCAGCAACCTAACCCAATACCAAAAATTCCATTGGCCAGATTCAATAAAACCTACACAGTCCACTTACACCATGTGCAAATTGTGGTAGCACATCTCTTTGGATTTAGTAAGCAGCTCTACATGGTGTGTAGAGCCATGCACAGCTGCGCAACCAAGGTAAACACCGTGGCATGCAAATTACAACATAAGCAGCTGAATTGTATGCTAATCAACCAATCCAAGATGGAGGACCTATTCAACAAGCTATAAAGCAACAGTGTAGACTCAATGCTGATTTTTCCTGAAACTTCCAAACCTAATGGAATGCAGCCATGAAAAGGACTCTACATATTAACAATATTAAGGGCTGCTGTTGCTTTAATTCATGTGCATGTACAACAGGCTGAAGTCTATGCTGATGCTGCTGCTAATAGACCACGGCCAAGAAGGAGAAGAGTTTTCAGACCCCTGGTAACTTATCACAACCTACAAGATGTGGAACTTGTAGAACACTACAAGGTGGATAGACACACACTACAGGAACTCTGCAACCTCTGTTGCCCTCAACTCAGAGCCAGGGCAAACCAAGGGAAACCCATCCCAGTGGAGAAAAATGTATGTGTAATACTTAAAATTTTAGCTACAGGTACCTTTCAGAGACCAACAGAGGACATGCTGGGACTGTCACAGGCATCAACATCCAGGATCCTCCATCAGTTCTTGAGTGCTATGCTCCAACATGCTAATCACCACATATATTTGGGTCTATATTATATCCTCAAAGAGGCGTTTCATCGAACGCCTCATCAACCCTTAAAATGCGAACTGTCATAACAGCGAACGTCTACATCAGTGATTTCTTTCCCTGAGAAAGAAATTGCTTGCCCTAAAAACAAGAACACATCACTACAAACATTATGAAGGGCTTCACCCCCCCACACCCCTCAATGTGAGGGGCTGTGCTCCACACACCCCCCTAACTAAATATACTAACTCCGAGATTGCACTACAGTGGGGAAACAGCAAACTAGCAAGGATGGCCAAGTGATTTCTTTCCCATGGAAAGAAATAGCTGATGTGGCCATTTGCTGTTATGACAGTTCACGTTTTAAGAATCAATGAAGAGGATTAAGATGGAACATCTCTTTGAGGACATAATATAGAACCCATATATTTTCCCCATAATACTGAGGATAGGGCCAGGAATATGCAGGAGTCCTAATGTGTAGCATACTACCCTGAAGTACTGGGGGCCATAGATTGCACATATGTAGAAATTAAGGCACTACGCAGGGAACAGGGAAGGCTCTACATTAATAGAAAGGCTTTCACTCTATTAAATGCCAAGTCATGTGTAATGCCAAGCGAATCATCTGGAACGTATGTGCTGGCAACCCCAGCAGTTACTATGACTCACATACCTGGCAAACCTTCCAGCTGTATCAAATGTTCTCTAGGGGACTATCCCACAGGGTCATTTACTGTATGATGCAGATTATGCATTGGAAACATGGCTGATGACACCCATCAGAAATGCACACATTCCCACTGAAGAAAATGCTCAAACCAGAAATATCATAGAGAGTGTGTTTTGGCTGCAGAAGTTGCAGTTCCGGTACCTAGATACATCTGGGGGAGCCCTGCAGTACAATCCATGGACATGTACTGAAATATTCGCAGTATGTGCCATGCTACACAACATCATCCTGAGAAAACAGCTTCAGCAGGATCAATAAGGAGAAGAAGCACACATCCCACTATCAATGCCAAGGTCACCACAGGCACATGCAGATGAAGAGTCAGAGGGGAACCAGCAACCATGTTCAGTATGCCATTGCATTGGCTAAGATACAATGCATAGCACACTTACTCACCACCTAAGGGCCTAAAACCTTCCACCTATGCATATACATATAGTAACATTGATGCCAGGCAATACTTATAACCTTTCCCTCCCCATGTATTGGCTGTGTACAGTTTGCATCAGACAGAGTCAGCACTGAAATAAAACTGTTGCAACTGCTGGATTTACAAGGTAAGTGTTAAACCTGGAGTGTATTGTGTAATAATATGAATGACTGGCATGTCCTTGCATTTTGTTACTTGGAAATGTAATTAAGTATAAGGTGGGAGAATTGTACAGAAATTACTTTAACATGTGACAGCAGAGACTTATTTGATTTATATGTGCCCATTATTAAGTATCAAAAATTCACACAGTCATACCTCTCAAAAGTAGTGATGGTCACTGCACATACTCAATTTAACACCATACATTTGTACTGGAAAATTATTAAGAGAGAAGTTAGAAAGTAATAATACACATTGACGTTTCAGACTTCACAGCCCTCATAACAAGATCATTCCCAATAAAGTTGGAAAAATCTTGATGCTATCAACTGTCTAACTTTCTAAGACCAATATAAGTCAAAGGTACAATTACCAGTTCAACATCATAAATGCAGATGTACTAAGTCAGCTATGAACCCAGAGCATCAAATGCAAAACAATGTATCCCTGAATCCAAAAGATACAAAACAAGGATATGGCACAGTTATCATCACTTACACAGGGTGTTGGGGGGGGGGGCAGGAAGCCTAAGCTGACACGAAAGGTCGGTGAGTGTGTGCATGAATAAGAAAGAGAAGCAAGCAGTCATTTGGATAAAGCAACAAATGGCCAATGAGCCAACAAATGCAGATGTACTAAGTCAGCTATGAACCCAGAGCATCAAATGCAAAACAATGTATCCCTGAATCCAAAAGATACAAAACAAGGATATGGCACAGTTATCATCACTTACACAGGGTGTTGCGGGGGGGGGGGTGGCAGGAAGCCTAAGCTGACACGAAAGGTCGGTGAGTGTGTGCATGAATAAGAAAGAGAAGCAAGCAGTCATTTGGATAAAGCAACCAATGGCCAATGAGAAAAAAAATAGTTTTAAGTTGCATGGCTGAACCATGTGACTGTTTGTGTGTGTGTGTGTGTGTGTGTGTGTGTGTGTGTGTGTGTGTGTGTGTGTGTGTGTGTGTGTGTGTGTGTGTGTGTGTCTGTATGGATCCTCCAGGGGAAATTGGTGTGTGAGTATTTGCATGAACACAGCCAAGCTCTGTGTTAGCTCTGCATCTTGGTATGTTGGATAGTGTGAGCCATGCATTGTAGAGGTGGAAGTTCATCTTTGTCATTCCTGACCATAAGAACTGTCTCTGCCAGGAGTTGCACTGGCATGTCCACACCCACAGTGAGATCCACTGCTGCTACATGAATATGACTGATGTCTGCTGGATGAGCTCCCCTCATGGGTATGCCCAGGACCACTACACCATGGCCTGCCAGGTCTGGGTGTGGACAGCTCACCCACTGATGATGGAATGGAAGTACTGCCACTATTGGAGTGTGATCATGCATGGACATGTTGGCTAACAGCAGATGATGTGACTAATCTACACCTATGAGGATGCCATCTCCCTCCCAGCAGATATTCTATCACAGACACCTCTTGTTCCAACATGTCATTCATCCAATCCATTGAATCGGCAAAATGGTGAAGGCAGTTACGCATGTCAGACTGTGCCACATCTACAACCCTAAGCATTTCTCTGGAGCACTTATGGGAATGTGCCTGTGCCTCCATGACAGCCTTAAACATGTGTTGAGTGGCACAGGAAGAGACACCTAGATCAGGTGGAGGATGGACAGTAGGCCTCCTCTGAGCACCTCTAACAACCATCCTGTGTAGCACCTTCCCCACACTTTTGATGTGGTCAGAGTTAACAGTCATTGGAGCTGCAGTAACCACTTGTCCCTGATAGATTGTATTGCCTTTCACTTGTCCAATATCTGTGGGCTCACTAGAATGGGTAGGTGTAGGCCTACTGGCTGTGTATGATGGAATTTCAGGAGATAGCTGTATGTCAACCTTAGTGCCAGATTCAACTCCTGCACCCTCCAAATGTGCCACTGTTTGGCCACCATCATTATCAGAGTCTGCTGATACTCTGACATCAGGTGGTAGAAGTTCCACACTTCTACTGTCAGGATCACCTGTGATAAAAAGGAACAGACACAGGAACAATAAATACCTACACTACTGTAGTCCAATATAAGCTAATAAAATAACAGTGCTGCCACTATTAGACTATTGGGCAGTACAGCAATACACATAACAGTTCTGACGTCAACATCACACACTAAAATATTTTTTGAATTACTCATCAGTACTGATATAAAAATGTTGGCTTACCATGTGCAGATGATGGTATCCTCTGTATACCAGATGGTCCTGGAAGAAGTTAAGCAAAAGGTAAGGACAACATCATCACAATTAACAGTAACACAAGGGGTAACACTTTTTCCCCTTTATATGTCCATTAACTATATTTTCATCAAGAACTTGGATGACAACTTCAACCAAAAAAAAACTTTGCTGGACTCCCCTTGTGTTCTGATTGAATGTGCTTCTCAGCTGATAAGTATATTTTTGGCACATTTTAACTGTTCAGAGTTGAATAAAACAATATCTGTTGAAACATGGTTATCCGATGCCAGATTAATACTCAACCCAAACAAAACTAAACTACTCATCTTCCAACCCACCAAACATGCTCAAAACAACTCTCACTTTAACATCACGGCAAAAGACAACACCACTATATACCCAACTGAACACACCAAATTGCTAGGAGTGGAAATAGACAATAAACTAAAATTTGACATTCACATATCCATGACTATAAAAAAAGTCCTCAAAAAACTAGGAGCGTTATACAGAAATAAGCAATTTCTCACCAAAGCAGCAAAAAATTCAATAGCAAATTCCCACCTTATCTCCACCCTACTTTATGCCTCTCCAATATATACCAACCTAAGGCAATGTGATCTAAACAAGCTAGAGACCTGCTACAACAAAATCGCCAAATTGCCACAGGGCATCCTACCGTAGTCACCACTGTCTCTCACTTGCTGAACTGGGCTGGCTTGAACTCCCTCACCTCCTTCAGTGGTATCAACTCTCACTCACCCACAAACTAGTAAACCATCCACTAAATGTCCCATCCCTCCAGAATCTACTCCAACCCTATCGCACCACCAGACCACTAAGATCCAGCAGCAAAAATCACTTGCAGATCACTAAGGCCAATAACTCTGCTGGTGAAGCACTATTCTCTTGCGCCATAGCCAAATTATGGAACTCACTCCCACCCACAATTACCTCCATACCATCATACACCCACTTCAAAACTTTACTAAAAGCGCAACTAAAAACATGCTGGCTATGCCCTTGCAACTCCCACTCTAATATCATCCACCCCATCCAACCACTATCTTTCTTTCCATTCCACTAACTACCTTGATTATAGCAAGCTCAGATGCTCATAAGCCAGTACTTATTATACAGCACAAACTGCTTCATCTTGTAACATTTGTTAATGTCTGGTATGCACTTCACAGATAAAGATTCTAGTTGTCTACTGATGTACTATGTTCTTCATCTGGAAATATGTTGTAAGAAATTGCTATGTAAACTGTTATTCACTATGTAATCCAATGTATATACTGTCTGTTTATTTTAACTGTGGAGCTTTTCTCCCCGGGCCTCCGCTGAAAATGGACCTATGTCCAGTCAGACACTCCCAGTCAACAAATTTAAATAAATAAATAAATAAATAAATATAATTGAATTCAGTTCAGAATACAGTTTGAATAAATTGCATTTATTTAAACGGTATTTGCTTTAATATTGCTACACACTCAAGTGTGCTACCTTGCACTGCACTTGAAGTGTTTTTAGTGCTGTTTAAGCTGCTTTTATGTAAAAAAAAAAATTCTAAGCTTGTTTCCTGCCTTTCCTGTAACTAGTCTAGTCCAGATGCAGATTTGCTATATCCGGGACTGTTTATAAGCTTCTGAGCCTTTCTGTGTTGGAGGGAAGACTTCTAGCTTATCAGTGGGAGTGGTAAACACTAGGTAGCCTATCTACCACAAGAGGATTGGCTTCTGGCCCAGAAATTGTAGTTTATTGGCCGTTTGGGCAGTTTTTCCATATCTTACAGCTTTCTGGTTTAAATGCCCATGTTTGCACTTGCTTCTCACCTTTCCTGAAACTAGTCTAGTCCACATACAGATTTGCTGTATCCAGGACTGTTTGTAAGCTCCTGAACAACGCCAAGGTCTGCTCTTGATATTTCCTTTAGATCTGCTAGTTCTCTCCTCTCCTGCACTTTTACTAGCTTATTAGTCTAGTACTTTACCAGACTTCTTGTAGCAATTATTGTAGCACACAAAAGTGCTACCAGCACTAAACATTCTATAAGGAAACAGTTCCAGTACTTATTAATTCCCACCCCTCCAGGCATGTCTAAAGGTCAGTTCCCTGTGCTTTCTCCTATTAATGTGGTGAACTTGGGCATCCTGAGGCAATGTAGCAACTGCCTCATGTACACAGACAGCCCTCTCCTCTTACCTCCCAGCACTCAGCCTTGCGAAAGATGCACTTATATATCCAAATTGGAAGCCACACACTCTCCAGCCAAAAACAGAATAGCTGGTCAGAAGGAAAAGGTCAACACTTACACCACACCACATGGAACACATAGCCTTCCAGAACACACACCAGCATTGTCTTCACATAACAACACAAACCACTAAACCACCTTCGTGGAGGATCTCAATAAAAATCTACCAAAACAGCAGAGACCTCCAAGGCAGAAACACACTTGACCACCACAACACAAGACTAATCATGAGACACATAAGTCTCCTAAACAGTGTGCCACTCAACCAAAGCCCCTAAGGCAAAACAGCATGCCCAACACACTAGTCATAGGTGACTTGATAGTGAGGCACAATGACATCCCACTCACTAGGTTGAATAAGGAGAAAGTAATAGTCAGGTGCCTGTCAGGTGCCAGGATCCGCCACATAATGCACACACTCAGGTCCTTCAAAAACAGGTACAAATATGACTCTGTCATTGTACATATCGCTGTGAATTACCAGAGATGTATCTCCCTGGATTACATGAAAAGAGACATGGAGGAGCTCTCAGATTATGTAGCCCAGGCGGGTATGACTCTAGCCCTGAGCAGCATCCTACCATCACCCAGAATGATACCATAGTACAAGCAGAAAATGATTTCAACAATTGGCTAAGCTTCTGGTGTCATTTTAAGGGGATCTAGTATCTGTCTGCCTGGGATGACATGATTGACAGACCTCGATGCTTTGCCAGAGATGGCCTGCATCTCTCACTCCTGGGCTTCCGGACACTGGCTAAGGCTCTTGCCACCCCTATAGTTCCTTTTTTAGGCGGTGTTTCAAAGACCAAATTACCACTGTAACAGCTACAAACAGATGCAATCTGTGGGTCATGCTGCTCAATGCTAGAAGTCCAAATATCAAAATGCATTCACTCAAAGCACTCCTTAAAATGGAGAGCATCGACATTTGTGCTGTAATAGAGACCTGGTTCAAGGTAGCAGAAAGCACCCCTGCACTGCCAGGCTGTAACACACTCCACACCTTTTGGCCCGAGAACTTGTACCAAAGCTCCATAGGAGGGGGTATTTCCATATTCATAAAGGATGCGCATGCCACCAGACTGATAGCCCAACATAATGCATCAGAGATACTTCAGTTGCAGCTAACATTGGGTAAGACAGCGATTCAGGTCATAGCCTGCTATAGGTCCCCAACCATGTCCCAAGACTCACACTCCACACTCCTAAGCACCCTGGAGAATATTAGCATCCAACCTAACACTCTCATACTGGGCGACTTCAACTACCCCTCCATTAACTGGGAAAACTACTCATGTACCAATACACTTGCCCAACATTTCCTGGAATTCATTAATTCCAATACCCTGGACCAGCTCGTTCTTACCCCCACTAGTGGTGGCAACATCCTTGACCTGGTCATTACTAACATGGGTGACCGTTACTCTACACCAATAGTCAACTCCTCCGTGGTAAGATCCAAACACAAACTAATCACCTTGGAAATCCACACCCCCCCTGCAAAGGTAAACACTATGAAAAGCTTCTCCAAAGTTAACTTTGGGCTCTTAAAACCAGAGGTAACTAACTTCACGGCACCCTTGCAAATGGAGAATAGTTACATGACCACCGAATCATACGCCAATGCACTGTACAAACAAATAAACAAATGCATGGATTTTGCCATACCCAATAGAACCAAGATGCTCTCCTCCAAAAAAAGGAAGCCAATCTGGTGGTCCCTTGCCATAAACAAACTCTACAACAGAAGGAGGAAACTGATGCAGAATAAGGTGAAGTCCCAAGACTGGAAAAACTCCTTTATCAGCCTCAACAAAAAGTTTGTTTTTGTGAAGGGTAGATCATGCCTACTCAACTTGGTTGACTTCTTTGAGCCAGTCACCAGAGCTGTGGATGAAGGCAAGGTGGTTCATACAGCCTACTTTGATCTGGTGAAGGTCTTTGATACCATTTCCCACTCAGGAATCATAGCAAAACTCACTAAGCTAGGCATCAATGCCTATATCACTAGGTGGGTTACAAACTGGCTCACAGATAGAACCCACAGTATGAAGGCAGCTGACTCCAAGTCAGACTGCTGACCAGTCACAAGTGGAGTCCCACAGGGTTCAGTCCTGGGTCCTGTCCTGTTTGGCATCTACTTCTCTGAAGTCCAGGCCAACACAAAGGGTCTCTGGCTGAAAAAGTTTGCAGATGATTGCAAGTTGGGAGCTATTATTAACTCCCCAAGTGATGTTGACATCCTACAGAAAGGCCTCACTGAGACTAATGACTGGTGTCAGAACCATGGCCTTAAGCTCAATGCCAAAAAATGTGTAATCTCCTTTGGGAAAAATCTGGTTCCTATGAATTACCACATCGATGGTAGCCCACTGAACACAGAAGGTGTTATAAGAGATCTGAGAACACAGGTTGATAGCAGCTTCTCTTCTTACCACCACATTGCCACTGTGGTCAGAAAGTCCTTCTATGTGGCAGATCTCATTACTAAGGGTTTTGCATCCAGGAAAAAAGTGGTCATTGTCTCCCTCTACTCTTCCCTCATTAGGCCAGTCATGGAGTACAATGCCCCATTTAGCATGTACCTCACTAGACAACTGCAACAACTGGAGAGGCTGCAAAAGTACCTCAGAAAGAGGACCCTAGGCCTTAAACACTTGTCCTATATGGATAGACTCAATAAACTCCAAATATTCTCCGTCTCATATCACCTAACAAAGTCATATCTGATCCAGCTCTGTTAGAAATGCTACATCTAAAGAAATCCCAATCCCTCAGCACCACATGCTCCAGTGACCTCAACCTCATTACCACAATCAACAGAACATGCTGGAGGGACAGGTGCATAACCCAGAGACTGCCCTTGGTATGGAATAGACTTCCCATACATGTCAAACAAACCACCTCACTGGCACTCTTCAAGTAAAACCTTGATGAGTGGATGGGAAATAGAAAATTCACCCTGGGGATCAATACAGTGGATCTAATCGACAGAGGCACTGGAAACTAAGGTCGGGTGGCACAATGTCAGGGTAATCCTTTGGTCTAGATTTGTAAAGGCTCCAGGGCCATTAACCTAGTACACACCTATGAACGTATGAACCTATATACATATATATATATATATATATATATATATATATATATATATATATATATATATATATATATATATATATATATATATATATATATATATATATATATATATATATATATATACATATATATATATATATATATATATATATATATATATATATATATATATATATATTTTTAGGTATATACAGAGATATTTATATAAATATATATATATATATATATATATATATATATATATATATATATATGTATGTATGTGTGTGTGTGTGTGTGTGTGTGTGTGTGTGTGTGTGTGTGTGTGTGTGTGTGTGTGTGTGTGTGTGTGCATATTTTATATGTAAATCTCTACATATATTATGTATTAATGTTTCTGTATATATATATATATATATATATATATATATATATATATATATATATATATATATATGTATATATATATATATATATATATATATATATATATGTATATATATATATATATATATATATATATATATATATATATATATATATATATATATATATATATATATAGATATATATAGATATATATATACAAAACTTGACTAATTTTAACAAACCTTTTCCGTATTGTTGAATGACTCCACTGAATGATATGTTTTAAAAAACATTCAACATATCTGCAGCTCAGATAGCTTAGTAATAAATTGCTGTGGCCATGGTGTGTGGGGTCTTGAGTTCAAGACTTGCAAGAGCTGATTATTTTGTTGCTGGGAAGAACAAGGGCTGTTGGATACAAAGTGATTAAGGCACTTTTTAGCAGTTATAAGTGGGTTTGTGCAGGTTTGCTTGGCAGTAGGCAATGCTGATGGTTAACTATGCTTACAGACCGTAGCCGTAAAAGTATTTAATCTGTGTAGGCATCACTTAGCACCATGCACACAGGCTTACTCCCACTTACTACTGCTTACTCCCACTTACTCCATGCTAATTTCTTTAAAAGAAAAGAAAAAGGGGGGTGATACACTATGGGTATAGGGAAGGTCCATAGCTGTCCATTTTTTCTACAGCAACAGCTGTGCATATATACTGAATTTGGAGGTAAATGTGGACACTCAAACCCCTGAGAGGGGGTGAGGACAACAATAATGTGCTGTGAAGCCAATTAGACCAGATTATGTGTGTCTAGTGGACATGTGCAAAATGGACAGCCATGTATGGGGCGACACTTTTTTGGGGAACAGATTGCTCCCTTTTATTTAAGGTGAGAATGGGCTGTTGGGGAAGGATAGGTATATTTGGGGATGTAGGTTGGGTAGGAAGACAGACAAGACAGACAAGACAGCATACAGGGGCAGTATATGACACATGTGGGGGGTAAACACCTTGGACGGGGAGGGTTTTTGGTAATTAAAAATCCACAAGGCCCCAAATGGATACAGTGGGACTGAGGTCCCCACCCATGGGCAGTCACCACTGCACCTTCATGGTCCCGAAGGTCTCTATGCTGGGGGCTGAGCAGGACTGGCAGGCTGACCCTCTAAATGTGCCACATGGCCCTCAAGCTGACATAGCAGATCTCCCAATTCTTTGTGGCGCTCGCTACGCACCAGACCCTGGATCTGGCTTTGGGTGACAGGATTTTCTCCGTGGTCGCGCCCAGGGGGGGACAAGCCCCTTCTCCTGAGGTGGTTCCACCTGAAGTTGGTGCAGGACCAGCGGACGAGGAGGTCCTGGTATGGTTCCCAGACGTGCTGGGGCCTGGTGCCACAGCCAGATGAGGCTGAAGGGGTGGATCCTCTGGAATCAGCCTTCCCAGATGTGCTATTGTGTTGCAGTTTTAGAACATATGTTGGTTAGTCATGAAAAATATATTCCAGGATTAGTTATAACAGTATGCATGAGTATTCCCATAATCCAAAACAACAGACTTGAAACATCTGCATAGCAAACAGATCACATGCATATATGGAACCACAGTGGGCATTACACCGGCATGCAGGTTACATTGATAGCAGCAGGTCACTAATGATAGTATTTGAAAAGGGAACATTAATTGGAAAACATTTCAATATTTGTAAAACAATAGGACACATGTCCCAAAAGTAGGTTTGGTGAAAAACATACCCATTCATTTATGTGTTTAGGTTATTGATGAAGATAAGGTGGGGATGAGAGAGAGATGTCAATTAACAAATGTAGATTCTTGCAGCGATCACAGCTTTAATGATCATTGCTCTAATCATTACTCTACAGGTATTATTACAACAACCTATTGCCTTGGGTTGGGCAGTGGTATGTTTGTACACAGTTTATAATTACAGCCTTCTTATAGCTACTTTATAACTTTTCTTACCTGGCAGTCCTGTGGAGGAGATTTCTGTTAACACTACCTGACTGTTTCTAATCATTTTCCCATAGTCAGGGTTACATATGTGCACTCATTGTGTGTGTGTGTGTGTGTGTGTGTGTGTCTGTGTGTGTGTGTGTGTGTGTGTGTGTATGTGTGTGTGTGTGTGTGTGTGTGTGTGTGTGTGTGTGTGTGTTGTATGCTACTGCCATACTCTGCCTTGATTTCTATCGATCACCCTGGTTGTTGACAGCAGGGACCAGTAGCTGTGACAGCATGACACTTGAGCATTTCTTGGGGGAGACTACTTGGTATATGTACTTATCTTGCTGTCATTTGCAGGCTTGGGGTTGGACTGTGGGTGTTGGACACAGCATAACTACAGTCTTCTTATAGATACTTTATACATTTTCTTACCTGGCAGACCTGTAGAGGAAATTTATGTTAACACTACCTGATTGTTTCTACACATAATCACAAAATCCTAGGTGAAATTATGTTTACAGCTTACTACCACTCCTGGGATTCAAACCATGCCTGTTTGTGCATAAAATACAACAAAAGTTTTTGTGTTTCATCAGAACAAGCTATTGAGAAATTGCTGTCTTTTCCTTGGATGTTTTCTGTCTAATACTGTCTTGGTCATATAATCTAACCTTGTAATTATGACATTCTTATACATACATTCCTATACATACTTTTTGACATAGCACTGTGCGGAAAACAGTAGTTAACACAACATTACTATTCAGATATCAGCTCTTGGTGCATGAAACATTTCATATCAGTTAATCTCATGTCATACAAAGGCACCAACTTTGTCAGATGAGACTTGATTGTTTACTGCTTTCAGAGCTATAGTTGCTGTGTATAGCCTGTACACATTTCAATTCATACAATACCAAAGTCAACACAACCAGTCCAGGGTTTTGAATTTTATTAACAGGCAGTTTAAGTTTTATTTATATATAATCTATATGAGACTATTACTGTAATATTGTCTGTTTTATTCAGTACAAACCATACCCATTTTACTACTGCAAGGTGACATTCTACTCCTTTATATTTATTTTGTTTGAATACTACAAGCTAGATTGTTACTCACCAGCCTTGCGACACAGCCTTAGCAGCCTGCTTGCATGGGCTTCCTGGTTCACAGCACACTCAGCTGGAGCTGTAAAGAAGATAAAGAAACATTTGTGCATACCTATCCATCACATACACAGGCTGGACTTTGGTAAACAGTTATTGATATTAATACTTACACATGCCTGGGACATCCCTCTGCTGTGCATCTTGGACCCACTGGTCCAAGAGCTCCCTCTTCCTCAGCTTCAAGTCAGCAAAGTGGTGTTGGACCTGCTCACCAGTCCGAGGGATGCCAGTGGCACTGGTGAGATCACGGGTGAGACTTTCCCAGGCCTCTACTTTGTATTGGGACCCTGGTACTGGTCCTGCAGCAGTCTCATATCATGTTTTTTACAAGGAGTTTTACCATGACTCTGGACTCCTCTATGTCCCAGCACTGTGCCTGAAAGGACACACCCTCTCCAACACCAGCCATAGTAACTACAGTGGGGAGCTACAACTGGTTATGAGCTGTATTCCCACCTGCAAGATTTAAATACAGCTGAATTCCTGCCCTTTGCCATGATTGGATGGTTTTGAATATGCTTAGCTAAGCTAAGTGCTGGGCAAACCTTCTTAGCTGGTATAAGCATTGCTTAAAGGGGTAGATGGTAAGCACTGCTTACCAGTGCTCAAATCCACTTACCTACACTAATTATTGCTTAGAATTTACGTTTCAGCAATGCTTATACTGGCTAAGCATAGCTGAGCACAAGTTAACATTGTTCAGCTTTCCTTTTACAGACTATCAGCATTGTGGGGTTGATTCCTCATAAATGACATATTATGATATGCATGTCTACCTTCCATAACATCCCCCTATGTGCTTTCATTACAATACATTCTTTTGTGGCTATGCTGTATGGGACACTTGTGTTTATACTGGGTCTTCACATCTGTACTACACTGACACCTCACATTTGTACCAGCTACACTACCCTGGTTAACAAATATATATATTATTCATTACCTAATGGTAGCAAAATATATTTTCTTCTTTTTTAACAAATAAAAATGAATGGACCCTCAAACCACGAATGTCTACATACTAAGTGAAAGCTGTAACCACCACACTATTTCACTTTACACTGTTTTGGTCATACATTTGTATTTAGCTCATTGAGAAGTGTAAGCTAGGCTGAACATAGCTGCATGATGTGCAAACACGCTCAGCTACACTTAAACTTTATTGCAGATGTTTAAAAAATATATACGGTTAATACTACTTTTATAAATTGGGAAAGCTGCTAGTATACATCACTTTGTGTTAGGGGACATTTTATTAGTGAGGGCCAGAAATATTAGGGGATAACATGGGCACTCTGCAAAAATCTGGACAGTTAAGTGCTATGTTTTGGGGGGGGGTACTTATGTGTACTTTATCCACGGACACTGTTATCTTATGATAACAGTGTCCACAGAACTGTGTGCGTAATGTGCAAGCAGTGCTCAGACATTCCCCCTGCACTCATTCATGTTTTGTGGCTGTCTAGTGTAGACAGCAACATGCCCTCATGAATATGCAGGGCGTGCTGCTGTCCTATATGACCACGGAATGCTCTGTGCAAGAATAACACTATTCTTGCACAGAACTTAATGAATCCCTGGGAATCTCTTTTCACCGTCATACCTAGTTTATATGGGGTATCAGCAGTTAGGAAATAATTATTGGAGAATGGTGGGCTAACAGGACATCAGATTGAAATCATTTGTGAACTTCTAGAAACTGTCCTGGAAAATAATAGCTTTGTATTAGTAGGTACTACCACCAAGTATCTGGGGTTGCCATGGGTTCATCTGTGGCTGATACCTCTGCTACTTTGGTATTGAATAACTGGGAACGTGATACCATTTTTGATACTTCCATACAACTTTCTAAGAAGGTGTGCTTTTTTAAGTGTTTTGTGGATGATGTGTTTTTCATCTGGAATGGTAATTGTGATGAATTTAATCAGTTTGTTGATTTTTTGAATAGTAATATTGAATTTTTGAAATATGGTTTATTCTTATGAAAAAGTTAACGTTCTGGATGTAACCGTGCAATATGATGGTACTGATATGCATACCTCAGTATATAGAAAACCAATACATGGTATATAGAAAACCAATACATGGTAATAAATGTATTCAAAGGTATAGTAAAGTCACAGCTGCTACATCTCAGTAGGCTGAACACCAGCATGCACATTTATCAACAATAAGTTAAGGAGATGATGTAATTATTTTCTGAGAGGGGATATAATGCTGATATGCTTTCTCAATGTTTTAGTGAAGTCACATCATTAAGAGATAGTATGGCTAGTCCATACTTTAGTACTAGAACATAAAATACTGGGATATCTACACCTACTCAGGATGTAACTCAGACTCCTTTGAGGTATGTTATGACTTACAGCAGGAGTACCTCACAAATTAAGAAAATTATATCTGATAATTGGGGGATACTGGGATCTTTGCCAGAATTAAGACAACTGATTAGTGATACTCCTAAATTTGCTTATAGAAATTGTATAAGTTTGAAGCAACAACTATGTTACAAAGATATTAGACAACATATTAATATATTGAGGGGAACCAAAAATGGGACACACACATGTTATTTTATTTATTTTATTTTACATTTGTTGACTGGGCTAGTCTAACTGGATACATGTCCATTTTCAGTAGAGGCTCGGGGAGATAAGCTCCAAGATAGAACAATGAAATTAACAAGATAACAAATAAGGAAACATTAAACAAAAAATCATATTTACAATGCATATTACAGGTTATCACGGTAAATTCATCAGTGCAGAATACAGGCATAACATAGCATGATAGTACAATCAAGATGTTTTAGAGGGAGATAGTATTAAGGTTAATTAGGAAGGAAATTACAGTCAATGAGTAGAAAGGGTAGGAAGAGCAAAGTATTAAGAGACACATAACTAGTCAGGCTTAGTACAGGGGCATACCCAGTGTGTTACATGTTACAACTGTTGTTGCTGTAACTATATCAATAAGGATGTGACTTATATTCACCCAAAAACCGGTAGGAAATTTGAAGTTAGGCGTACTGCGACCTGCAATTCTACCTATAGTATCTATATGGCAACATGCAAACAATGCAATGGTTTCTATGTTGGCAAATCAACCAGAAGAGTTAAAGATAGAATAATAGAGCATAATTCAGATATTAGGCATAATGTAATGATGAATGCCTTGGTGAAACATTTTAATGACACTGATCCATCACACTGCTTTACTTTTAGGGTTATAGGCTATGTTACCAAGGGAACTAGGAGAGGTGATATAAACAATAAATTAGAAATAGAAGAATATAAATGTATTTCAATATTATGTGCAGATCAGGCACCTGGGTTAAAGTTAAATCAAATGATATCTTTAAAACCTATACTTAAACATAGAGAAAATTGCTTGCAATAGCATTAGATTATGTGAGTATATATATATATATATATATATATATATATATATATACACACACACACACACACACACACACACACACACACACACACACACACACACACACACACACACACATGTTATTTTATGAATGTTTTAATTAGAGTTTATTATATATAAAAATATATGCATGTGAAATGCTTAGTATTTTATGAGACATTCTTTTGTGAGACACCTTTAAGAAAATTTACTTTTGTTTATGACTGCCTGTGATTTATTTGAATTTATTTAAATATGTTGTAGTAAGAAATGATGTTAACACTGATGAAGGGTTTGTGACCTGAAAGCTTTGTCTTATTAAAACTTTTTACATTACTCGGTTCACTTGTTTTTATTACTTTTGTGCAGTGAATTATTTTACTGTTGTTCGTGGTTATACTGCATATATTTCTATTTGCCAGACCTGTGGTGGTTATGATATAGGGAAGACTGAAAGGAAGTTTAGAACCAGGATATATGAACACCTTTATGCAAATTCAAGGAAGAACATGAATAATTCCCTATAATTGCACTGTCAAGGTTTTACCAGTTTTAAGTTTGCCATTCTGGAACAAGTACCTAAGAAACTTAGGTGTGGATGGTGGGAACTTTCCCCTTCAGTTAAGAGAATTCTACTGGATTATACAATTACAGTCCAACATACCACCTGGTATTAGTGAATATTATTCCCTGATCCCTGTTCTCAAAAAGACAGCTCTAGAACTATGACAAATTAAATTGAAGTGTCACTTGGTTTAGAATATATACAATATTTGTCCCAGTCCCCTTCAATAAACACATCACACCGAATGACATTTGACAACCTTTATTAAACTTTCATAAACATAACTTTGTTGTACAATATTTATTAATTACAACTGAAATGCAATATAGCTGATTGAATTCCAACATTCACATCCATGTAATGTTAATCAGGTCATTAGGACCTTGCTTATCCTGACCCAGTAAGCAGCGTCCATACCTCCAACTCACTTACTTATGAAGCAGTGTCCCATTACTCACTTCATTTACCACTTATTGAATTAACATCCAACCAAATAAGCAGAGTCCGTATCCCCGCTTGCTTATTTATCGAGCCACCTTCAAATACTCATTTTCCTTTCCCAATTCATTGGAATGACCATCCAAAACCAGAATGGGAACAGAAGAGGGCACGTCTGTCCTTCTTCTCCACCCACCAGCCAAACAAGGCTGTTCCCTCTCTCTCCGACAAACTTCCAGCAACCTAGCTACCATTACGACATTAGGCCAAACATCATTCAGTGTATCCCATCCTTTCTAACTAAGTTGTATCTGAGTCATTACCCCGTAAAACCTTATCACATAATTAATGAAAATTGTCAGATACTTAAACAGCTGAAGCCCAACCACTGATCCCTCTCTTATGCTAAGGTAGCAACCATAACCTCATAAACCTAGCATAACCACTGCGTATGAACTAAATCCTTACCTCACGACCAGTGGAAGCCTCGCAATGATTCCAAGGGATCACCAACCAAATAGACAACCAAACACTAAGCTGTTCCCCCTCGCCCCTACCAGAACTTCAACCACCAGACTACCCATACAAAATGGGAGGGGTGGTTCAGCCAAACATTACTCGGTGTACCCATCTTCTCTAAACCCAACTGGATCCCTATCAGCAACCCTGAAAGACCTGTCATAGTAGCACTGAAAGATGCCACTTGACTAACCATTAAATAAACCAATGATCCCTTTCCAAAAGGGAAATAATAACCATATCCTTGCATAACTTCTGTATATTACTAACTCATTATGACTACCAATGTTAACATTGTAATAAGCTCTGGGACATTACCTGCCCTAGTTAACACCAAAACCTTAAACCCCAATGCCATGTGAAACCACACAAGGGCAAGTGCCTACCATTATCCTAACAGCAGCCCTATATAATAAAGTCCAAAATCAATCCTGCCATCACTTAAACTTTCCCATATAAGAGTAGAACATAATGACCATCCTAGCCTTTGCTGACACTCAAAACACTTTTATAATGACTAAATACAGTCATAACATAGATACCACAGCAACTGTAACCCCCAGAACTCCATATCCCAACACCAATCCTCGCAACAAAACCCATCTTGACAATAGTCAAAGTCAGTCAGTCCTCCCTCTCACCTACCCTGACCCTTCAAACGAATGACCATTAACCAAATTAATTCACTTAACCTTGTGATCCATGCAACTGAAGTACTCCTAGCTACACCCCCTCCCTGACCAACTTGTAAAACATTCTGGAGGGACAGATTACACCACACCTTACAAATCTCTCCCTAAGTCAACAGAAGACCTCCTTGGCCCTCTTCAAAGGACCCAAAACTGAATGCAAGTACATACTTGCAGCTACCTCCACCTTGACCACCTGAGCTGCCTGATCTTGTTTTCAAGCCAACCAAATAACTAACTAACCCCATAAAATTCATTTTCACAAGCTGCTGCAACCCAATTTGCCTCAATCTGGTGAGACCATGCCACAAACCTACCCTATAAAAGGTACCCCAAACTCCTGCAGCAAACATAAACAATGCCTTGCTTAAACTTTCTAACTACTGCATAACCACACACTGTTTGAACAACTGAATGGATAACCATAAAATCCCACAAGTGTTCCCCGCATGTCAGTCTTAAGCAAAAGCAACAGGTTCTACACTTAGAAGTAAAAGCTGAACTTGTCTAACTTATAAGGACCCTAAAGCCCTTAGCCTAGTATCTTCTTGTGGTCCTACAAGTGCTGTGACTTCATCCCACTTATGAAATCCCCAGAATCCCCATAAAAGATCCCCAATCCTACTTTACCCTGTCACAGCATACCTCCTCCTCACTTACCCCACCTACCCCAAACTGCACCAATACTGATATGCCTTAATGAGCTTTCAATGAAATCTGATTACCTGTACCCTTCTTGTGTGCCACTCCAGCAACTGGAACTTCCGCCCCCGCAGAATTCATTACCTTTGAAATCCACTTCTGTTGCTCCCTTTGCACTCCTCCTGTGTGACCTTGTTGCACACCACTCTCATGATGGGGACATCCACTGCAACAACCTGCCTCTATGGTCTGCAACCTCACTGCGTAGCACTGCAACAGCTGAGACACCCACCACAGCACCATCGTCTGCAAAGAAAGATAACTGTAAATCCTCTAAAATGCATTAGTAAAGGATCCCCCTTTCACCCATTTGTTGCATAATATAGAGGCAACATTTCTCATCTTGGCAATGGAAGAAGAAACAGACTAGGCAATGAAAATTTAAACCATTCCCTACCTCAGCCAATACAGTAGATCACGGACCCTGTGTCTGCATCCACACTAAAGGAGAGGCTTACCTAATCTAACCTAACACCGCATAACATTACGCAACCTCCAACCCCATAAAACTGCAACCCCTAATGTCCATAAACTGCCTATCCCTCCTACTTCTGATGCAAGCAATCCTCAACTTTAAGAGGAGTGTTAGAGAGAGAACCTACCATGCTCTCCTGCTAAGCTTACCTACCTATCAGCCTCTCACGGAAATGATGGGAGAGAAGCCACCAAGTGGTCCCCCCTAAATTACAAATTAAATACATCCCTTCTGCCACCTCCGGGCAGCAGCCAAGTCTGATAACTTCAAACAGCATGCATCTGGAATCCATAACACTGCTAATACCCCATTAGTATTCTGTGTTCCACCCCATGCCTCATTCTTCCTATGTTACGATGCCTCATGTGCTCCATTTTGGAGATGTAAGGTTAAGATTTAACTGAACCCTTCAGAAGAATAGCCCACCAAGGCTCTTGCCCTCACCCACAATCATTACCATACCTCACAACCTCTCAGTGCCATACCTCTGAAGCTCTTAGCACAAAATCCGAAAGAAAGCCATAAATAAGAGTGGGACAAAGGTCCAGAATAATGACAGCTCTCAGATATAGCTCTAAACTTAGGAAGCTGATAGATAGGGTTTGCCTCAACATGAATTCTCTGGAAGGAATGAAGTCTGCAGTATTGGAGTCTCACCAAGGGAAATCGGCTGGGCTTAGGGTAGCTGGCCTATTACCTATAAACCCAACAACTAAGCAGTTAAATGAGTTGCCTACCAATGAATCAAACATCTGTTCATTAAATCAAGCAGTAATAATGGGAACCACTGTCAGTACAAAGTGATGATGGCAATCTTTGTGTGGATAATAATAGCCAATGTTCTTCTTTCGGCTTTTCCAGGTTAGGGGTCGCCGCAGTGGAACTCCGGTCTGCTAATGATTGGCAGTAGATTTTTTCGGTGCCGAGATGCCAGCCCGACCCCCAGCCTTCAATGAAGGCACACCCATTCACACATGTCTTTCAAACACCACTCAACCACAGGGAGGAAATGCAGACTCCACACAAAAGGCGCTCCAGCCGAAAATCAAACGAGACAACCTCTTGCTGTCAGGCAGCAATGCTACTGCTGCACCACTGTGGCTGATAATAATAGCCAATGATAGTTAGAAATTTAAATTTAAATTTCAAAATGCAGATGTCCAACAGCACAAAAATGTTTTATATTCCACCTAGGTGGAAAAAAAATTGCATTTATGACACTATTATAAATACGTTGCCACAGGACACAAAATACACCATGCCAGCACATGCCCCAAGAGCCCTGACCTGTAGCTCACTATGGCATGCAAAAGATTAATGTTATAGGTCATTTCAACAGGACACAAACTGCAGCATGCCAACACCTGCCCTGTGAGAAGTAACCCTGCAGATCACCAATGCCTGCAGTGAATTAAAGCTTAGATCTGTTAGCAGATTCCATTCTGTATATCTGCAGTTTGATTCTTTGTACCTCCATCTGCCTACTATGCATTCTGTGTTAAGCTCTTTATCAAACAGTACCCAAAAAGTCCATGTGGATTAGTCCTGTACCTCAGTGAACAAAACAAAAAAAAAATCTCCCCTCCTGAAAATTATCTGCTAGCAAAATCCTATAAACTTTACTGTATTAGTCTCACCATGGGCCAGTAACTACAAATTATAAACCATTTGCATAAACAGGTTTCTAGGACTGCAACACCAATATTCTAAAGGGCAGGTGGACTGAAACTTATCTGATACTTAAAAACAAGGCCTGATATACCACTTCTACAAACTTGGAAAGCTGATAGTATGTTCTCTCTGAATTCCACTGTCCAAACCAGACCACAAATATGAAGCAAAATTTGGACAACTATCAAAAAAGCCTCCACAATGAGAAGCAATGCCATGCCTCCCACAGGAACACCCCGGACCCCCCACTGCCCTGAACCCAAAGTCAGTCCAATGAGATGCACAGCCACCCAGCTCCAGTACCACCTGATGAGTAAGTCAACTAGATGCCACCAAAATGCAAAACAAGCAACATCACCATGATCAGCTCCTCCCAACCAGCAAAACAAAGATCCATCTCATTCCACATCCATCAGAGAAGGACATCATGAAAGAAAAGGAAACCACCATGCACAAGCAAACATCAATGGCATGATATCTACCCTGCAAGCTCCCTTCCTTTCCGTGTGTTGTGCTGACTTCCTCCAGTGCCACTGCATTCACCTCACTCTGAAGTACCAGCGAAGACCAAATCGTAACACACTACATACATACATTATGGAAGATAAGAACTGCGAGTGGCAGATGGCACAGATGCGAGATGTCACCAGGGCAACCACGCATGCCTATTGGTATGGAAAACTACACTCCCGCAAAACAAGGATGACATCCAATCAAAGGGCAAAACATACCACTGCAATCTCCATAGCCAAACCAAGGCCCATTAAGACTACATTGGTCCAAAGGTTCCACTCTACAGCAGTGGTCAGCTTCCACGGACCACACTTCTCTTTCTGAATACACCAGTACTGACAGAATATTCAGGACAAAAACTTCAGCCAATATTTCAGCATGTTACTCAACGACACCGAGAGCAGCCACCTCCACAGCGCAAAAGCTGCCTCCAAACACATGACAGCTACAGTTGATCTCCAGAAAAATATTCAACTTTTGACTGTTCCACAGCCAATCATCTCCAGAGACATTCCATACCTGAAATGCAACAGGGCCTCCTAAGCCCCACGCTCTCAAAAACTTACTTCGACCATGTGGCAAACCCACAAGCTTAAGTGTGGGACCTTTGGAAAGACCTGACACAGAGCACCACCACATATGCGTCGAGAGCAACTGTGCCCCACAGCCTGTGAAACTCGCTACCACTCGATACAATAATCCTGGCAGTTGAAATTGCAGCTCTCTACTCGCAACACCTGCGCTGGGAAGAAAGCCATCTCCACTCCAGCTCTAATCGCTCGAATATCTTAAAACCAACAGGGAGGAACAGGACCATTAAAATGTTGTTTTGACCGCTGCCCTACATAAAACTGAGGGCATGTAACAAAAAAAGTCATTACCCCGATGACCAAACTAAAACAATAGCTAGCTGAACATCAGTGTTAATTAAGGATTAAACAACCTTAATAAAACCGGGTGCAGAATAGTCATATTTAAAAGTTAAGTCTTGTCCGTCGTCTTTAAGCAACATAACCACCTCCCAGCTCTAGCAACCCAGTCCAAACCATCTAACAACCAACAGCCCTCCTCTAGTGAAGAAAAAAAAATTATAACATAATTATTACCCACCCCCTCTCTATGTACTACCATTATCCCCAAGGCCTACCTGTCCATCACCATACTCACAGGTTGTCCTGGATGTAAGCTTGCCATATAGCAAGTTCACGCCAAAATGTGATTCCTTACCGAGTTATACTTGCATAAGCCACTTAAAACTCTCCCTACCCATACCTCATTTCCTCCCAATCATCCCTACCTCCCAATTTAACCCTCCCCCCACCCTCTTTACTTCTACTAATATATTTATCAAATCCCACTCTGAAGATGTCCCTGGACAATTTGGCTTGTTACCAAACCTCATTTATTAGAATAGTTATGGTTCATGTGGACAATCATATATAATGTTCAAATACATTTTATAAGTATGTGTCTTTAAATAATGAATGTATTAATTATGCTAATCACTCAGTTAACCAGTTTATTATATAAGGTTGTTTTTAGAGAGGTTTTTTAGTTCTGAAGAAGTCTCTTTTAATTTGAGATGAAAGCATTTACCTTTTTGATAATAAACTGCTTCTGTTTTTACAATAAGGACTGGTTTATTCATCTGAGGTAAGGAGCTTATGGTGTGATCCACTTTAAGGCTTGGTTTGTTTTACAAATCTTATTTTGATAGCATACCAACACTCATTTGACAGGCTGGGATGATCTAATGTTATGCTTATAACAAGTTTGGCAATGGAAACACACACACGCACACACCCTCCATCAGGAGATATATAAATATATATGTATGTGTGTGTGTGCATATAAATAAATACATGCACACACGTACGTACACACCACACACTCACACACACACACACACACACACACACACACACACACACATATATATATATATATATATATATATATATATATATATCTACATTATAATATATAATATATACATTAGCATGCAACAGTTGTCAGGGGACTAAGAAAGAATCTTTACATCCTGGAGAATAAAATAACAAATTTAGAATAGATGTGTATCTTCAGTAAAATCATTTGCTAGCAGTTCTTGAGAAAGGTTAATAGCAATCTTGGAAATGTATTTGGACTTTAATATGTGAAGATGGAAAGCCTTTAAGTGTCTGAAGAGCATTTAATGAAAGATAGGAAGTTCAGCAGTGTATTACTAATGATTGTTTGAGCTCTATAATAATTAATAGCATGAGCAGTTGTGTGGCAGTTCTGTATAAAGTTCAAGAAACATGAATTGATTTCAAGAGCTTATTTACTAACTGAACTTATACCTTTGAGTAATGTCATTACTAGAAGAGGTCATTCAGATGTCCTCTTCAAAAGAATTTACCAAAGTGGTGATGGTGTAATTCTGCATCAACAAAAACTGCTTTGTTTATCAGCTAGTACACTCAGATGAGCTATATTTTTATGCAGTTGCATGTAAACTTAATATGCTGTTCTTGTGAAATGACACCACATTAAATGATGACAATGTGACTCTTCATGGAGAACTCCAAGTCTTTTGCGTCTATGTTTTTTTTTTGTGCTACACAGCATACCTCAGCCACAACCCTAATTAAAAAGTATGGTAATAGTACCATAGTCTAAACAGTCACACACACACACACGCACACGAACATGCACATGCACTCACACACACACACACACACACACACACACACACACACACACACACACACACACACACACGCACACTGGTGGATTAAATGTTCATTTGGCCCTGAATGCCTTCTAAAGCATGCCCCTGTCTCAAAACACATTTTTGGACCACACATAAATGTACACATTCTTTTGGATTTATATTCTTAATTGTTATAAATTATATTTATTGTCTAATAAAGGAAAATGTGTCTGTGTTTATTTTAACTTTTCTTAAATGAAATGAAAGAAACATTTCTATCCAATAACAACAGAATTACCAGTTTTAAAACATTTAAACTATAAAAGACCACTCATACTGGTAACATGGTACCCACCAATTCCCATAACAATTGCCCATCATTTGTGGTCACTTAACTACAAACACCTCAAATGTCCAAATATAACAAGAACAGCCACAATAGAGTTGTAATTTGCTTTGCACAAATGCACAATTGTCGTGAAAAGAAAGACTAATTACTTTTTAACTTGATAATCAACATAGGCTCATTAATTCTATGCACAGACCACCTCTATACAGTCAATATAACCTTGTTGTTGACTGTGTACACTTTAATCTTATTCATACCTCTCAACCTCTTAGAGTAAGGAATCTGGACAAAGCCATAAAAGGTGGTACAAAAAGGGACAATTTTGAAATATTAATCTTACAAACTTAGAAAGTTGATAGAATAACAGGTTTTGCATTAGCATGAATTTTCTGAAGGGTATGAAGTCTAAAACTCAAATGTCTGTCATTATTTTCTAACTTCAGTCTTTAATGATTTGCCACTAATTTGCCAGACAGCCACACTTTTATGAAAAAATTGACCAAACATATAAGGCAAAAATCTGGACATTCTACAGAAATCTGTACAGTTGAGTGCTATGGTCTGATTGTGGTAAAAATAAGTAAACAATATTACCAAGTTCACAATAATGCATTTCAAGTTAAAGTCATACAAACATACAACAGCCCAAGTATTACAACTAAGTTTACACAAATGCACACTAGTCCTGCAAAGTCATACTGTTTAAACTGAGCAGATTAAAATATGGTCAGTTAATTTCATTCACATAGAACCCCACACCCAACCCAGCAGCTATGACCACTTTCCTGTTTAGACCTCATTTGACTTTAATAAAAGTAATACATTTAAATCTCTTAGAGCAAGAGAGGAGGACAAACCAATAAATAATGATGAACAATGACCCAAAACTTGGGGCAGATTTTAAATAGTGATCTGCTATACAGCATATATATTTAAAAATTTGCTAGTACAACAGTGTTCGCAATAGTACGCATTTTCTGAAGGATATGCTGTTTGAAACTCAAATGTCTGTCATTACATAGTGACTGCAATCCACACAGTTCAAGAGGAGGAGACCAAAAACATGAAGCAACATCACAGACATTTTACAAAATCAAAGAACAGTTGAGAGCTATGCTTCTTTTTCATACAGAAGTAGTAATAAGTATTCCAACTTATTTCACACAAGTACATATTTGTCCTGCAAATCCACACTCTTCAAACAAAGTGAACGATGGAATGATGTTACGTTCATCCAAAAGCAGCTCACATCCCTCCCAGCAGTTATAGTTACTTCGCTGTGTGCACTTCATATAACAGTGATAAGAAATATCACCTCTCAATCTCTTAGTGTAAGAATCAGCGACAAAGCCAAAATAATGGCAGGCAAACGCTCAATATCAGGGACAGATTTCAAATATTAGTCTTGTGTACTTAGAAATCTGGTAGAGTAATAGGTTTTACATTAGCATGGATCTTTTGAAGGATATAAAATCTGAAACTCAAATGGGTGCCATTATTTAGTGACTGGAAAATACTCAATGATTTGCCAGAAAGCTAAAACTTTTATGAAGAACAGACCAAAAATGGGAGGCAAAAACGTCAGGCACATTCCACAAAAATCAAGGGCAATTTTAACTTCATTTTGACGAACAATAGCCAGAGAGAGAGAGAGACAGAGGCAGACAGACAGTAACTATTCGAACTTATTTTATACAAATGCAGACTAGTCTTATAAAGTCAAGCTGATTAAACTGATGACAAGAGGGTGAGTTGCTTTCCACCACAGCCAGCGTCAATCCCTCCCAAAAAGTTGTAGGGACTTCACCTATTGTGTATACCTCAGATGTGATTGTGATAAAAAATGTCCTCATAATGTATTACAACTTTGTCTCACGCAAGCTTTCTGACTTGCTTACATCAGATCACATTAGTCTTGCGCAAATGACATCAGTCATTCATGTTTTACTCTCAGACAGCCACTATACCAAGGGCAGCAATTATAGCTATAGTGTTACCTATGTTCACATCTCAGATTACAACTGCAGTAAAAAAAATAATAAAATAAAATAAGACTGAGCTATTTCTTTGTTTCACACAAATACAGAATTACTGGCCAGTCACTGTAAAATAATTCTCTTTTCCAACACAGCTATCCACTGAATGACCATATCTGGTTTCCAAACAGGCTTTAAAAAGCAGCCTGTTGATGCTTTTTATGCAGCCATTCTCTAATACTGTAATTGTATGTTTATATTGACTGATTGCCTAATTTGTAGTCTAGCATTGAAATAAGACACTCATCCTCTCACAAAAACCCATCAAAAGCACACTGGAATCAACAAAACTCTAAAACATCAGAAAATCATGAATTTTTATTTATATAGGCGTTTTACCATTTTAGCTACAGAGATTTAACAGGTGTAGGAATAATGCCCCCAGTGCAAACGGTTGATCTTTATATACATACATATATAGATAGATGTGTGTGTGTGTGTGTGTGTGTGTGTGTGTGTGTGTGTGTGTGTGTGTGTGTGCACGTTGCCAAAAGGACAGTTCTTTTTTTATTTATTTATTCACTCATATTTATATTCCAGGATAGAGCACTGATCTCTATGGACATTTGTAAGAGTCAACCTGAGACCAGTGTCCAGTAATGAACTTGATCAGAATCACTTAATCACTTAAACACTTTCGAAGAATAATTTATGAACATGCAAAATTACTTTAAGTTATTATTCAGAGTACAGTGGATACAAAAAGTGTACACACCCCTGTTAAAATGCCACAGTTTTGTGATATAAAAAAATGAGACAACAATAAATCAGTTCAAAACATTTCCCACCTTTAATGTGACCTATAACCTGTACAATTCAATTGAAAAACAAACAAATCTGTTATGGGAAAAATATAAAAAAAAATGTACAATATGCTGGTTGCATAAGTGTGCACATCCTTAAACTAATACTTTGTTGTGTGTGCACACCCTTAGACTAATACTTTGTTGAAACACCTTTTGATTTAATTACATCATTCAGTCTTCTTGGGTACACACCTGCCATCAATTAAAGAGAGTCTGATTAACCCTAAATAAAGTTCAGCTGTCCTAGTAGGATTTTCCTAACATTTAATCAGTTGCCTGCTACAGAAAAAGCCATGATTCACAGAAAGCTTACAAAGCATCAAAGGGATCTCATTGTTGAAAGATGTCAGTTAAGAGAAGGGTGCAAAAAAATATCCACAGCATTGGATATAGCATGGAACATAGTGAAGACAGTCATTAAAAAGTGGAGGAAACGTGGGACAACAGTGATGTTGCAAAGAAATGGATGTCTCTCTTAAACCTATGAAAAGAAAATGATGAAAACTGGTCAGGGAGGCTGCCAAGAGACCTGCAACAACATTGAAGGAGCTGCAGGAATTTCTGGCAAGTACTGGTTGTTTACTACATGTGATAATCTCCAGTGTTCTCCATATGTCTGGACTATGGGGTAGGGTTGCAAGATGGAAGCCTTTTCTTCTACAGAAAAACATCCAGGCCTGGCTAAAATTTGCAAAACAATACATCAAGTCTTCCAAAAGCATGTGGGAAAATGTGTTATGGTCTGATGAGCCCAAGGTTGAACTTTTTGGCCACAATTCCAAAAGATATGTTTGGCACAAAAACAACACTTTTCAGCACCAAAAAAAAAACACCATTCCAGTGATGAAGCATGGTGGTGTCACTATCATGCTTTGGGATTGCTTTTTTTCAGCATGAACTGGGGCTTTAGTCAAAGTGAAGAGAATTATGAGCAGTTCCAAATACCTGTGACATTTAGCCCAAAACCTTCAGGTGTCTGCTAGAAAGCTGAAGATGAAGAGGAATTTCACCTTTCAACATGACAATGATCCCAAGCATACATCCAAATCAACAAAGAATGGCTTCACCAGAAGAAAATTAAAGTTTTGAAATGGTCCAGCCAGACCCAGACCTAAATCCAATAGAAAATCTGTGGAGTGACCTGAAGAGGGCTGTGCACAAGAGATGCCCTCACAATCTGACAGATTTAGAGTGCATTTGCAAGGAAGAGTGGGCAAATATTGACAGTCAAGATGTGCCATGCTGATAGACTCTTACCCAAGAAGATTGAATGTGGTAATTAAATCCAAAGGTGCTTCAACATAGTAGCAATTTAAGGGTGTGCACACACAACAAAATATTAGTTTAAGGGTGAGCACACATATGCAACCAGAGTATTGTACGTTTTTTATTTTTTATATTTTTCCCCTAACAGATTTGTTAGTTTTTCAATTGAATTGTCACATTAAAGGTGGGAAAAGTTTTGAAATTATTTATTGTGGTCTCATTTTTTATATCACAAAAACCTGGCATTTTAACAGGGGTGTGTACCCTTTTTATATCCACTGTATGTGTGTCTAGTAGAAAAAGTGAAATGTCTAATCTCATTTGTCAGCATAACACAACCTGATTGTGAATACTCCTTAGTGAAGTATATGGCAGATCAAGTCTAGTACAAGATTTCATCAGAAGTAATACACAGATGCAGGCAACAATCTGTGCTTTGAAAAGGGACTGGATTCAAACAAGTAGGTATTGTAGTGTTTTTAGATCAAATCTGGAATATGTTTCATTTATGCAACACTGCTATGTATACGTCTGATCTACTGTACACTTCACTTATGGCCCCTTCATCAAACGGCCATTCTTTTTTTAGCTCAGTGTGACTATAGGATGTACTTCCAGCCATGCCAGGAGAAGTAGAGCAGTGGATGTGCAACATATGCCAGCACAGCTAGACAGAATTTTGTAAAGAATCATGTCATTTGTATATCAAACTGATTTGTATAGATGCTTGTGTTGAAAAATGTATTTGTAAAGTTGCTTGTGTTAAAATGTATCAATAGTGTGCCCTGCTGGAAAGAAAAGGAATGCACATGCATTATTGTAACTGTTTAAATGTATACGTTGTAACAGCATATACTGGGAGAGAATAAGTTAATCCACCTGACTTTAAAATGTATCTGAAATTAAATTATTTTGTGGATTAAATAATAAAGATGTTATCCCACAGTTTTGAGTGGACCCAGAGATGCAATGTCTGTGGTAGACAATATGTTGTAGCTCCTGTAGGAAGAGTGGTATGGTTTTATGGTTTTATGACTTCCAGGAGCTGCACCACATTTGAGCAAAGCTCTGCCTTTGTGTTTGGTGATACATAGGTGCTAAAATCTTGTCAGCTCCTAGTGATAGGGAATGGTGTTGGAAACTGAGTCAGATGACCAGATGTGATGCCATTGTGTAATCAGCTCTGAAATAATATGTAGTTATTAGTAGGAAATTGCTTTCAGCATTCTGTATTTTGTCTTGGATCTGACAACAATGACCACTCACCCACATTATCTTGCCTTGCTCTGTTCAGTAAGTAGCTACAGTAATTCTTTCAGTCAATCAGGTATATATAGTGAGTCTAGCTAAATACTGTTTTTCTATAACTGTATGAAACTTTCCATCTGTTTTATTTTTAATATCCCCCATGATTGAAACTATGGTGTTTACTGTAAATAGATATGTAGCATTTTATGTTCATAGGTTCATAGGTTCATACTAGGCTATTATTTATTATTAAATATATTAAAACTTCTCTTTGTGGCTGGTCCTTTTAGAAAAATATTTAATTTTGAGAGTATTTGCATATATTTATTTGGTGATAACTTCGGTCACTTCTGAAAGCCTGGCTATTTTGTCAGCATTACCATTTGTATTAATATTAATTTCACTCACTATAATTGGTAACCTTGTAAGAGCTTTAAAGTAGCTGGCAGGGGTTCTGATGGCAGTGATAACTACGTTATAGTCTGGGCAGAAGGGGGCACAGCAGGTGAATCTTTGCAAGCCTTTCCCAGGTGTGTGTGGTTTTATATGTGTGTGTGTGTGTGTGTGTGTGTGTGTGTGTGTGTGTGTGTGTGTGTGTGTGTGTGTGTGTGTGTGTGAGCCCCCAGACTGCGCGTGTTCCCTCTGTGCTCTTAAGGGAAATTGCACTTGATGCAGAGAGGTCTGCATCTGGAAATACTGTGTTTATCCATTTGTATTCCTGGAAATATTGAGTGTATCCATTTGTATTCCATATGAGTGGCCCTCTCTAGTGTCAGTAGTGAGGACTCAGGGTCCTTGATTACTGGCCCATTGTAGGGATATCACATTCAGTATAACAAAAAAAAAAAAAAACATACCTATATTTCTCAACTTTTTTTATCTAGAATTATGGACAAAGCCGACATTAGTGGGGGTTAAAAGCTTAAACTAAAGGGCATCTTTTAACTTACCAATACCTCTGAGCTGTAGAATGTCACAACTCTAGTAGCCTATTGACATACATCCTTGCTTTCCACAGCATTTAAAAAAAAGTCAGGCAGGGGAATTCAGTAAAGCTTGCATGAATTTTTTTCCAGGCACAAACAGTTTTAGATTCAGCAAACCCCACTTAGTTGGGCACAAGTACGTGCAAGTAGAGAAACGTCCTTGCAATGCAATCTTTAGCTTAAGCAGGTGAATTTCATGCACATTAGCCAGGTGGAGCGATCTAAGTAATGTATGTAATGTAAGACATCTGTGTAGACTATGTGTCTGTGTTAGTAGTGTATGTGGAAATTTTCCATGTACAGGAGTCTGCACGGAAAGAAGGGGATGTAAAAGTTCACAAATATGGACATAATCCTGAAAACGTTAGATCACATACATAAATGTGCAAAATATACATTGTGGTTGTCTGAAAAGGCAGAGAATATGTGAAATTAATAATATATTTTTTTATTATTTCCACATTTGTGCTATGCACCACAGTGTACAACCATGCTTAAAAGAAGAATTAAAAAAAAAATTGTAAAGTAACAGTTATAATGTACTTTAGACAAATGTACTGTACGGTCTTGCATAGGGTCTGTACAGTGGTGCACTCATGCTGTTGCCCAGCTTACACAGCTATGAATTGTATAGTTTCCATGCTCTCTGCATAAATATTTATGCAAATAAGGGGTAAATTCCATGCATTTGTTGAATTGCTAAAGGGAACAACCATGTCCACATATCCACATTGTGTAGGCTCCTACACGGTGTTTATATTCCCAGTGGATTTTTATTGCTCAGTGCATGAGTTTGCACAGTGTGCCACTTGCTGCAAATGGTTTGGGTGTAGCTTAGCATGTCTGAGTGACCAGACCACCCACGTGACAGTCATGACATAGTCAGCTATGAATGAAAACCGGATATATTCAATTAGTATTATATAGTTTTGTATAAGCTATGTTGCATGACGCTGAGCATAGCTCTGCATAGCAATAAAGTAGGACCTTTAAATCATGTCAATTAAATCTTAACAGGTGTACTGCATCATAATAAGCCAATCCCACATGGTGGACGTACACCACAACGGTATAAAGTATACATACACATTACACTCTGATTTTCCCTCAGTACTCTTAATGATTGGAGTAGAGACTTGGACATATTAACTGAGATAATGCTAAGGGTTGCTGCAGCTATTTTACATCCTGTATGTGCTAGATGCTGAAGTCAATGCTTCTGTTGCTGCTGACAATAGGCCTAGGATAAAGAGGAGAAGAGTGTTCAGGCCCAGGATAACCTACCAGGAGCTATATGAGCTAGAGATTGTAGAGCACTACAGGGTGGACAGGGACATATTACAAAAACTCAGTGAGCTCTGCTGCTCTAAACTCAGAGCTAGAGCTAACAGAGGGGAACCTATCCCAGTGGAAACTAAGGTATGTGTAGCCCTTAGGATACTAGCTGCAGGTAGTTTTCAAAAAACAACTGGAGAAATGATGGGGTTGTCACAGGCATCTGCATCCAGGATACTCCACCAATTCATGGATGCTATGTTCCCACATGCCAGTGAGCACGTACATTCTCCCCTTTTTTCTGAGGTGAGGGCCAGCATTATGCACTACTTCTACCATGTAGCACATTACCCTGAAGTACTGGGTGCCATAGATTACACTCACATACACATTGAAGGCACCACCAGGTTTTCAGGGTGGAATCCACGTTAGCCACAAGGGATATCACTCAATCAACTGCCAAGTCATGTGCAATGCCCAGTGGATTATCAAGAATGTGTCTGCTGGCAACCCTGGCAGTTATCATGACTCCTATATCTGGCACACTTCACAGGTGTACCAGATGTTTGCTAGGGGCGACATCCCACAGGGTCATTTACTGGGGGATGCTGGTTATGCCTTTGAACTGTGGATAATGAATACCATCAGAAATGCACACACACACCCACAGAAGAACTCTATAATGAGGCACACACGCAAACTAGGAACATCATAGACCGTGCGTTTGGGCTTCTTAAGTCACGATTCTATTGCCTCAATATATAGTGGGGCCCTGCAGTATACTCCAGCCACATGTGCACAGACATTTATAGTATGTGCTATGCTACACAATCTGATCTTGCAGAAACAGCTGCGGCAGGATCAGCAAAGGGAAGGGATACACAGCCCCCCAATAGTGCCTAGGTCACCACAGCCACAGTCATAAGAGGACTCAGAGGAGGTACCCCCTACTGATGTCACCATCAGCAGATGTAGGCATGCTCAGTATGCCATGGCTTTGGCTAAAAGACAATGCATAGCACATTTACTAACAACCTAGGGACCTAGGGACTAACGCCTTACTCCTACTCACATACATATATTAAAATTGATGCCAGCCAATGTACACATCCTTTACCTATCCATGTGTTGGCTGTGTACTGCTTGCATCAAGCAGAGTCAGCCCTGAACTACAGTTCTGTCAACTGATGCATTTGCAAGATAAGTCCATAACCTACACTGTAGTCTCGTGGATTATTATGATATGTCATTGTAGCTATGGACCAGGTACATTATGCAGGTAACGATAGTGGGCTATTTGGACAGACATGAAATCCACATGGGACTACAGACACCCTTTCACTAACATGTCACCATTTGTAATTGGTAGGCCTCTTTCAGGAAATATTCATGCAGTCCTACTGCAACCGATTACTGGTACACCATTCAAGGGACATATTAGAAAGTTAGACTATATGATAGTCAGACTAGTGTATGTTCTAGCAAAACATGGGCTTTTATTCCCCCACCCCTCAAACCAGCAGTGTCCCCTTGTAACAGCCATAAGACTAAATCATTTGTGCTATATGAGCATTTCACACAGAATGCCACACAGTATCAGGACAGTAATGTACAATTTGAACTTACATTGTATGTGTTAGGTAAATGAGAAATAGCAATGTATGTATTTATGAAGGTGATTGTATGATGAATGATCCCCTTTGCATTAGGAGTTTCTGTGGCTTAAAGTCCTAAGACAGGTAGGTCCTCTGATGGTGTTCAGGGTTCGAATCCTGAGGTTTCCAGTTATTTTGGGTTTGAAGTAGCGTTTTACACATTGTGACTCTGTGTGTGCTATACTAGTATTAACCTCTTTCACATATTAAATAAGCTTTTTCAAGCTGTGCCAGATATCTAAGACCTATTTAAAACATCTTAGCCAATTTGCGTGAAGTGCAGCAGTGTGGAAACAGGTTCAGAGGTCACATCGTGTAACACACATAATCTCAGCCTGGACTACAGCTATTTGTGGGCTGGAGTCAGTTACTGGAACAGTCATTTTCTGATGTAAGAAATGCACTCATACCTCTCAACTTGGAAACATCAAAAATCTGGACAAGGCTCATGAAAAAAGGTACAAATCTGTACACTGCTTAACATAACATTTGCATTCATAATTATGTAACCCCACCCACTGCAATGGAATTCTGGGATACCAACTTTCAAATGCAAACTTAAGAAAAAGCAACTAAAATATGACACCAGAGTTCCCCTGCAGCCATTCCAGTGTCCCATTACCTGGCTATTTCACCCTGTTTACCATAAACACTAATGTGTGCATACTGCTTCACTTCTGCAATGATTTGGATTTTATTTTTATATTTTTAGCACAATGCACAAACATTAATCGACATCTGCTAAACAAAGCAATACTGTCTCACAATGAAACTAGACTTGGCATTAAAAATTCTCTGCCCTTGAAACTCACATTCATTGAAACCCACACCACATCCAAAAGAAAATGCATCTGGCCAGTGGTGTATAAAGATTACCTTTGGGCTGTTTTCAAATCAATGGCCCCTTGCACACAAAACAAGAAACATACACGTGTTCTTTGATACACCTTCCTGACTTTATTAAATTATATTCCTTGTATAATGCAGCACACTTATTAGACAGAGCACATTTTAAATTTATTGTTTGAACATTTTTCCAGTAGGCAATGAAACAAAATGCATAAACCAGTAATGACAAAACTGCCCAATATAGAACATTTCCATCATAAAAGTCTACGTCCACACCCACATTATATATACGTATATGTATATGTATATAAAAATGACAGTAGTGTAAGCCATAGGCATCTTACACAGCTTTTCGCACTTATTTTCAACTTCAGTTTTATTTTTGGGGGGGGGGGCAGGGACAAAAGGCCAAAAACCAGGGACACATTTTAAACATTGCTTGTATAATTTTGGATAGTTTCTAGAATAAAATGTTGTTACCACCATGCATTTCAGCTCGCAAGTGCAGCCAAAAGATAAAAATGGTTCCCACTCTTCATTTGAACTGCCGGAATACACTCTTCATTTGAACAGCTGGAATATGTACACACATCCATAGTGTGCACGTGCACCCTTGAGCTCAGTTCCGACAGGCTGGTAGCCCTGATGGAGCTGACGTCATCACACACGTGAGAAAAACTCGGAAATGAAGGGCTGCCACTCGGGAATCATGGCACCCCATTATTTGGACCCCAAAACTCAGTAACAACCGAGTTATTCAGTATGGTTGGGAGGTATGAATGCACCTCCCATTTGCGCACTGGTTAGCAATGTGCAATCTAAAAATGCCACTGCGCATGCCCATACAAATCCATTGCTCCTCGCACAATACATGCATATATTTCTGTGTATGTCTGCATTGCCCTACATAAGCAGATCATGAGGAGTAAAGCTGCACTATAGCACATATAAAATTGGACAAAGAATCAAAAGGAAGAGCTCAACATTAGATAATGCATTTACAAAAATGTGGAAGTGCATAGAATAACATGTTATAATTGCAGGACTAATGGGACATCTGAAGTTCAGAGTTCTGGCAGTCTTCTCTCACATCATGTGTAAATCATACTACATTTGACAGCAAACAGCAATATGAGTCAAACCTGTGTACTTGCTGCAAATATCTGGACAGTGGTGAGTCATACCACGTCTCCCTAAGACAGCATGTGTAAACCTTGAGAATGTATGGCACAGTATATGAATACATACATATATTGTGAAGCCATATGTTTGTATCTGTGGCATCCACAACACCCACATTCACTACAGCCCCCTGTGTCTGCTGAATTTCACCACACATACATCAACTGAACAAGTTGTGTATTGTATTATGTTGTGTGCACACTCATCGACAAGGATAATTTAGCTTTGTCACAGGTTTGCCCATCCAAATGCAAATAGACACATATGCTCAAAATGGGTACTGTTGTCACATAGCTAGGCTACAAAACAGTTTTCTGACTGTTGGGCTACTAGATGCAGATGACAGTAAGAAGCAATGTGACTCTTCAGGCCTCCCAAGCTGTTCAACACAGGGCTTGTTTATGTTTTCTAGGATTAGTTCACCTGCAGTCATTCATAAAACAGACTTCAGCCATGACGTGTGTGTGTGTTAAGTACTGTGATCTGTAGTATATAAGATGAGATAGGTAGGGGGTCTAATCTCACTCTAACCAAGTCGGTGTGTGTGTGTATCTCCACAAAGAGCATGTATGAATCACACACTGACTTCCAAACTGGCATTGGCTTCTGCTTTTTGGCCCTTGCAGTTGATGCAGGCCTCCAAACTCTTGTCCTCCACAAGGCTTGCTGATGTCATCTACCATAAGATTACCTAAAGCTATGGTAATGCTAGACTTGAGTTGTGGCATATATGTTAAGTACTGTGATCTGCAGTATGTAAGACTAGATAAGTATGGGTTCTAATTTCATTGAAGCCCACTTGGTGTGTATATGTGTGTGTGTGTGTGTGTGTGTGTGTGTGTGTGTGTGTGTGTGTGTGTGTGTGTGTGTGTGTGTGTGTGTGTGTGTGTGTGTGTGTGTGTGTGTGTGTGTGTGTGTGTTTATATTGCCCCAAAGAGCAAGTGTGAATCACATACTGACTTCCAAACTGGCAGGGGTTTGCACTTTTTGACCCTTCCAGTTGATGCGGGGCCTCCAAACTCTTGTCTTCCATAAGGCCTGCTGATGTCATCTACCATAAGATTACCTAAATACATATTAATGTCAGACTTGAGCAGTGGCATGTGCGATATGTTGTGTGTTCTGTAATCTCTAAACTTAGCTAGATAGTGGTTCTATTCTAACTCCAGCCAACTTGGTGTGTGGGGTTGTGCAGTGTTCTGTAAATGTAAATAGGTAGTGGTGCTGTTGTCATTGCAGCCAACTTGGTGTGTGTGGATATTAGTCACAGCATTTTACTTCAGCTTATGGGATCACAGGATCATAGGAAGTTACTAGGCTAATGGCCCTGTGGACCTTAGAATTCTAGCCAAGTTTTTACCATTTTTTTCACGATTAACACCTATTGTCCCTGCCCAAGAGAGACACAGGCAGAATCCTAATGCTGAATTTATGGTCACCCATCCAATAGTCCAGACTGCATTTGTAGAGGGCCAATGAGGTGTTCTGTTTAACATGAAATGGGAGTGTGTTCCAAAGTTGTGGTAAGCTCTGGGAGACAAATCTGTCTCTCCAGCAGGTTTTATTAATGTCACATATCAGGCTAAGGTCTTTAGAATGAGTAACCTGTGCAACATTTGACTTAAGGATGTGTAGCATTTCCTAAAGAGCAGGGTCAGAGATTGCCTCATATGCAAGGCAGACATCACCTCTGAGTCATGACAGTCATTTCAGATGATCCATGTAGGACATATGCAGAAGACCTTGCATTTTTCTTGGGAGGAACCTTTGTGTTCTCTCTAATTGCTGCAGGTGTTTGGAAAGGTACATACCAAAAGTGGTGTTGTACTCAGTTATTGACCTGATCAAGGAAGAGGACAGGAAGGTTATAACTTCTATTTTTTTCTGGAAATAATGCCCTTACCTATGACATGAGCAAGATATAATGCCCTTCTTACCACTGTGGAGACATGGTGGTCAAAGGTAAGGTAGCTGTCAACTTGTGTGCCCAGGTCTCTCACCACTGAATGCATATGTAAGGTGTCGCTATTGATGTGGTAGTTAGCAGGGATATCACTTTCACTGAAAGGAATAATAATACATTTTTTGCATTGAGTTTAAGGTCATGGCTTTTGCACCAATAATTTGTTTGTGTAAGACCCTCTTTATTTTTATTTATGTATTTATTTATTTATTTTATTTTACATTTGTTAACTGAGATGGTCTGGCTGGACACAGGTCCATTTTCAGTGGAGGCCTGGGAAGAAAGGCTCCACAGTAAGTAAAATTTTACACAATATGTTAAAATACAGTATAAAGAGAATTTTCAAATATGTTAAAATACAGTATACAGCAGAAGACATCTCAAGACCTATATATAGAGGAAAAAATAGTTACACTTGGTTAATAACAGAATAAGTATACAAATTCAATCAGCATTAGGAGAAGACCTAGACTGTAATATATATTACAGTAGGTATATTAGGAAGTGAGGTATATAAGTGGAATAATTTGGGGACTTATGTAATACATGTTATCTCTTATAGGTTGTTGACATCATTTGGGGATTCTATGACCACTCCCAATTTGCAGGCATCAGCAAACTTTGTCAGCCACAGACCTTTAGTTTTTGCTTGTACTTTGGAGAAATAGAATCCAAACAGTACAGGTCCCAGGACTGCACCTTATGGAACACCACTGGTTACAGGTCTGCTGTTGGAGGTGGATTCCTCTATTTTGATTATATGAGTTCTGTTAGTGAGCCAGTTGGAAATCCATCTAACAATATAAGGGTTGATGCCTACTTGGATGAGTTTGTCTATGATGCCTGAGTGGGGAATAGTGTCAAATGCCTTGGCTAAGTCCAGGTAGGCTGTATGCACAGATTTCCCCTCATTCAAGACTGTTGTGACTGTCTTGAAGAAGTCCAACAAGTTTAACAGGCATGATCTCCCTTTGACAAATACAAACTAAGTAGGGTCAAGTGTTTGGAGATTACCTATATCTTTGTGGATAAGGTCCATAATGATTTGCTCCATGGCCTTGCAGATAAGGAAAGTCATGCTAATAGGTCTATAGTTCCCTGGGTCATGGATGCACCACCTTTGTGCAAGGGAATAACGGTGGCTGTTTTCCACTCAGCTGGTGCAAAGTGAGTGCTTAGACTATGACAAAAAAGAGTACCCAATGGTGTGGCTAATTCATGTTGGAGCCCATGTAGGATGCAGCCTGGGATGTTATCAGGTCCCATAGATGCTGTGTTTTTGGCCTTACAGAGGGTGTTTATGGCTTGCTCTTTAGGGATACAACGTAGGGGACAAGTGGTAGGGATGTCATGGGGTATGTGTGGCAGGGACAGGGGCATGAACTTTTCAAAGAACCTGTCAGGTTAGCTATGTCCACAGTCTCAGTATATGGGGTATCATTAACTACCAGTTTGGCACAAATCTGGGGCTTTCCTTTTAGGTTATGGATGTAACCATAGAATACCTTTTGGTTGTCCTTTGTTGAGGAAGCAAATTTGGACTCATAGTTTACTTTAGAGGATTTCACACGATTTCTTATTGGCTTGCTTAAGCTGAGGATGGAGTGTTTACAGTTTAGGAGGGCTCCCCTCCCTCTTAGTCTTAGACAGCAATTTCTTCCTCTTATTGTAAAGCCTCTTAATGGCAGTTGTCCACCAGGCAGGTTTGATCTTCCTTGAGGAGCTTGTTTGGTCCTATCAGTTATGGCAGAGTCAATGCAGTTATACAGGTCTTTGTATAAATCAATGATGTGGACCTCGGCATAGTTGCCAGTTCCATCTGAGGGAGGTGGTGCAGTGAAGCTATTTATATCATCCCATAAGAGGTTATGATCTGCTTTGGAGAAGTTCTTTAGTTTAGTTGCTGCTAGGAGCAGGAGAGGTGTGACAGTTACTTCGAATGAGACTGATTTGTGGTCAGATCTCACCATGGCGGACCTCACAGTGGGGGTGCTACAGTGGTTCCCCCATATTGGAAAGCACCAGATCCAGGATGTTGCCTCCCCTTGTGGGGGTGTTAACCAGCTGGTCCAGGACATTGCAGTTAATGAAGTCATGGAACCTTTGGGCAAGTGAGTTTGAACACAAGTAAAAATGTAGCTAGTCAATGGATGGTAGTTAAGGTCACCCAAAACCATGGTTTACGGATGTATCATGATGGAATCAAGTACACACAAATAAGCAGAGTGAGTGTCCTGATTCATGGAGGTTGTCCTGTAGCTGGCAATGACTTGAATAGGTGCCTTACAAATAGATAATTGCACCTGATGTGTCTCCAGAGAATCACACTACTTAACCAATCTGGATGTGTATTTATCTTTAATGAATAATGATACACCACCTCCTTTATTTTCCATTCCCTCAGTTTGAGGTCTTGAACGTGTGGAAGGAGGTGTAATCTGGTATTGCTGGGGTGCTCTCCACAGCCTTGAACCAGGTCTCTGTGACTGTACAAATGTCTGTGTCTTCCAAGGTGAGGACAGTTTCCAGTGAGTGTAGTTTTCTGTTGAAACTCCTAGCGTTTAGCCACATAATCTTGAGCCTGTTTTTGAATGGGGTTTTTACACTTGGAATTTTGTCATTGAGACACTGTCTAAAAAGGGCACAATTGAGGTGGCTAAAGCCTTGGCCAGTAGCCAAAATCCCAGGTGTGACAGATGAAGACCATCTCTGGCAAAGGATCGTGGTCTGTAGGTCATGTCATCCTAGGCTGAGATATACTATATCCCCTTAGAATGTCACTAGACACTAAACTAATTATGGAAGTCAATCATTTTCTGTTTGTATTGAGGCATCATCCTAGGTGAAGGTTAAATGCTGGCTAGGGATATACCTGCCTGTGACACATAGTCCAGGAGTTTAATCATGTCTCTCTCCATATAGTCCCTAGAGGTACATTACAAGTAATTCATAGTAATATGGACTATGACAGAGTCATAACAGTACCTGTTGTTGAGAGACTCGAGTGCATGTGTGATATGGTGTATCCTGGCACCTGACAAGACAGCTAGCTTGGACCTTTTCCTTATCCAGTCTGGTGAGAGAGACATTAGTGTGTTTCACGATGGAATCACCTATGACTAATATGTTTGATTTTGTGTTTTTCCTTAGGTGTTTAGCTGGGGAGACACTGGTCATGAGCTATTATGTGTAATGTGTTCTGCAGATGAAGTATTATGTGTAGCATGCTTGTGTTTGTGTTTTGGAGGTCTCTGGCTTGTAGGTATGTTTCTGGTAATGACCTATGGATATATAGGTATGTGTAATGTGGATTTGGGTGGAGTAGGAGGTGAAGTGTGCATGCTGGCAACCCACTCATTGTCACATGTACTGACTGTTGTGTGAGAGAGCATGGATTCAAGATTCTTAATAGAGTTGCGTTTCTCACATGTTGTGTTTGTGTGGACTAGGAGTAGAGGGTTGGGATCACTGTCCACGTCTCTTCAACAGACACTGCTAATGCCTTTACCAATAGATTATTGTTTGTGTATATGTCACAACAGACCATGGTTAGGCAGTCGCCTGACAGACGATTAAACGTCAGCTGTTATTACCTTTATGGTGTCATTCTAAGGTAAAGCAGTACCTAACAGTGTGGGATAACATGGTGTACTGAGTATGCTGCTTTGCCAGGCATATGACACTTTCCTGAGCTATAATCCTGTTATTAGGCAGGGACACAATAGCAGACTTACAAATGTGACAATATACAACTCCACCAAAGTAAGGGTCATGCTGCTACACTCTTGTGATTCACAGCCTCAAATACACTCTCTGTAGGCATTCTTTGCAGTGAAGATATGGATGTCTGTGCATGCACAGAAAACCTGTTCAACTTCACAGTAAGTACTTTGACCTTGCAATGCCTGTCAAACAACCACACAGCAAATGGATGTTGTGTGAAATAATGTGGGACTGGAGTTTGGTGTTCTGGGAACCTAGATGTACAGTATGACATACCTAGGACATACTGGAGGGACAGAAACATCTCCCAAAGGTGGCTACTCCTCTGCAGTAGGCCTCACATCCATGTTATACAGATCACCTCCATTATGATGTTAAAGAGCAGGCTGCATGAATTGCTGTCAAACTGTTACCTAACATGGATCACTGCCATTGGGGACCTTGCTAGAACAATCTTGGACACCTTTGTCACCTGACATTTAACATTATATTTTGATGCAGCAGCTATGCTCCTAATCACAATCAGGTCAGTACCCTAGTCAAATCCTAGGAACCTTGGAACCCAAGGCATAATACATGCAAAACTGAAATGATTGGTCTGTCTGCTATTCAAGGCATCTGCCTGGAAAAGGCTACAACAAGCCTACAGGCCCTGGCATCATCTGGGACCAGGGTTGCCAGACGTCCCTATTTGGGCGGGACTGTCCTGAGATCAGCAGCCTGATCCCGAGTCCCACCCTGCCGGTTTAAATCCCAGCCAGCCTCCGCTTTGCTTTGTTTGTTTTTTTTTTTTTTTTTTTTGATTGTCCCGTATACCTCGCATACAGGCCAATCAAAAATTGCTAAACACGGAGCTTCTTGTGTTCTGCATTAAACACGAGAAGCTCCGTGTTTTGATTGGCCCATATGCCGGTATACGGGCCAATCAAAAATCGCTAAACACGGAGCTACTTGTGTTGAATGCGGAACTGCAATGCATTAAACACGAGAAGCTCCGTGTTTAGTGCAGAGCTACTGAGTGAGCTCAGTTCTTTAATGTGGAACTCTGTTCCGCATTAAAGACCTTTTTTTTTTTTTTTGGTCTTCAGTTGCGGACCCTCCCCCATGTAGAAAAACGTGCTTCATCTGGAAGAGCTACTGTTACCTAAAATAAAATTCGAAGGAGTTACTTTCTTCAGAAAAAATGTGCTGCACGTTTTTTTTTTTTTTTTAATAATCATTCATTATTTTGGACAAATGTCTAACAAAAAGATAACCATATAAAATGTAGCGTTTTAAAATGGCTTTCCGTCAGTTATGCAGCCCACATAAGCTTGTACATCAGCTGCTTGATTATAATAGTTTGAGCCTTTTGGTGCTTACATTGCTTTTCCTTTAGACACAGATGAGAATGATGTTATACCTCATATGCATCTGCCTTCTCAGTGGTCCAATCATAACGACTTCCTGAGAAACAACAAGGCAAGCTTTACAAAGTACAGTGACTGCTGATTGCTGAGTGAGAATAATAAAGTAAGGGGTATTGTATTGCAAGGAGCTTACTCCCTCCAAAAAATAGCTTTTTATACTTTTTACTGTCAACGTTTTATTTTTTTTTTGGAATTGTTCACATTAATTCATAAATTCAAGTACTAATGTTCTGAGTTTGTGGATATTATTTTTGCCATGTTTTGTAAACTGAGCTCAGGTAATTCAATGAAACATATTATTTAATGGAACACTCAAAATAACAAAATAACACTTGCTGAAATAATGCATTTACATATCAATCAATGAATGTAGCAATTTGACAGATTTCATCCTAATGGAGAAATATTCACACTTCTGAGTTTCATTTAATGGAAAAATGAATTTTTTTTTGTCAAACATTGAGCATGAGATATGTTGCTATTTTAGATAATGCGTGTTGTTTCATACTGTATTACATAACTAACATTATTTAATGAATATTCGCATACACTTGGCTTGAAGTCTCATTATTTACATTGAATGGTACTATAGAAACAGAACGTTTCACTTTTATCTTTTATAGTTCTGTATAGAAAATGGGATAAAAAGCAAATCATCTGAATGAAAGATGCAGGATAAACTGCACACAGCCAAGTAATTATCAAGAGAAAATTATCATTTTAGAGGCAACATAAGTGCTTTAAATATATCCTTAGCAGCAAGTGATGCAACAGTTCTACTGTGAAGTACATTTTAAATATCTTATATTAATGAAGGATATAACTTCAAAGTAATTTTTCTCATGACGCTAGAGAATAATGTTCAATCCTATTCTGCCATGCTGTTACTGCTGATGGTCACATTGTGAACACTAAGGTATTTCTATGGGTCAGACTTCATTGTTAACAGCAAAACAATAGAGCACATATCTCCTCCATCCAGTTTTATCACAGTGGCACTGTCTGTTGTGCTACTACAATCACAAAGATGATCCCTTTGGTTAACAGTGAAGAAATTATCAAACAGAATGGAGTTACCTATTCCCCACCACAAACTTCATTATTCCAACACCCCTAAATGTTTAAAGGTGTTTTTTCTACTATTATAATAAACAAGAATCAATAATTTCATGATTTCTTAATAACTTCATATCAGATTTTCAGAATATTATCTATGAAACTTCACATCATAAACTGTACAACAATCATAGAGCAATTTTTCCAAAATGTGCTGTTTCACAGTTAGTTTGCAAAATGACATTTTGGGTAGAATTATACAATCACAGTTAAATATTCTAAAGCAGAAAGGATTCATAAAAAGTTTGTTTCAAATTTTGTTGGAAAATGCTAAGAAATTCTGAAGCCATGGGCTTTTGTACAATCTAAAAGTTTGCTACAACAAAATGATAAAAGTCCAATCTTTTTTCAATAAAGAACTTCCAGCATCATCAATTGTCCACAATTCATGAACTGTGCAGCTGTATTTTTGTAGACAGTTTGTGAAGTTACATTTGGACAAAACTGCAAAAATATAGTGTAACTATTCATGGGTAAATGATTGAGAAATAGCAAGTAGCAAATTTGGCGAGAAAATGATAAGAAATTATGAAGTTACAGACATTTGCTCAAGTTAAAAGTTTACTAAAACAAAAGTAGGATTACTTTTCACAAGTAAATTAAACAAAACCCTCTACGAGCATCACACCTCATGAGCGAGCTGTATCTTGCAATTCTGTCTGAAAATGCCATTTCACAGTCAGTTTTTAAAATAATATATAATGACAACTACAGAGGTCCCATGCCGAAGACCTTTTTTTTTTTTTTTTTTTTTGGTCTTCACTTGCCGTGATAGACCTTCTTCTTCTTCTTTTTTGTCCCTACCTGGGGTGCTGGAAATCTGGGACAAGTATGTGGATCAACAAACAGGCTGTGGCCTACATCTTATTTTGGGAGTGGTGCTAACATTTTGCTTCTGATGAGAGGAAAAGCAAAGGAGAATTGTATCCCAGCAGAGTGCAGCCATAGTGAGACCAGCAGCAATAGTAGCCAGGCAGTAGCCATTCATGTGACTCTCCTCTTTTCAGCATTCTTCACAAGGTAATTCTTTGTTTTCGGTAAGCATTGCTTGATTCAGAATAACTGCCTAAATACTCCATCCTTAATTTTCAGGGTGTATGTATCAGTTTCCCCTCCAGTGTTTGTCCTTGCTCTGTACAAACTCAAACACCTTGAGTAACATTTTTCCTGGGAAAGCATGATGGAATTTACTCCAATATCGAGTTGCACACAGGACAACTACCCTGCAGTGACAAGCACTGTCCCCATAGTTGCAAAACAGATACTTTTGACATTGTCTGATATTCTCAGTACAACTGCTCAATCAATAAAAAAGGGTCGGTTTCTATGGATATGATCTTTCCCACTGTGACCATTACCACCTTGGTGAATATGAGCATCCTGAGGCGATGCAGAAATCACCTCATGTGTACTGACAACCAGTTCATTCTCAAACAAACTGATATGGTATGTGAGAGATGTATTTATACAATGTCACTGGAGGCAAAGCTCTCACATGACAGTACTCCTGTCAATAAGGTAGTCAGTAGTACACACGCCGCACCCATCACACACAGTTCAAAGCAAACATATGCTGAGGCACTGAAATGTAACCTTCATAAATCACAAAGACCTCACAGACAAAGTGCAGATAACAAATACCTTCAGCAGCCCCAAATGCACTCTGTAAAAGCAACACACATATCAACACATAGAGCTACATCTAATGGAGGCTCAACCTATAAACCATTAAGGCATGCCAACACACAATCAAAATTCTAGTTAGTGCAAACTCCATTGTGAGACACACTGATGTACCTCTCATCAAGCTGAGGAAGGATAAAGGCACAGTCAGTTACTTATCAGGGACAAGGCTCCACCAATGTATGCATGCACTAATGTCATTGGACCACAAGTAATACATCAGAGATGCAACTATATCAGCACCCTGGAATATATGCTGTCTTGCACACCAGTCAGTATATATGAGAGTGAGCAGTTTATCACCCTGCACACCTCACCTCCCACCTCACCCAAATCCACATCACACATACCTACATATGCGGAGGTCCTCAAGAGAAACATACATAAACACCAGAGATCTCCCAAACACAAACATAAGCATGCTACACATAACACATCCACTGTAGAACACAACACACACAATAGTTCTCACACCAATGTCTCACCTGTCAAGCCCTTAAGGCAAAACACTAAAAGCAACATATTAATCATAGGTGATTCCATTTTGAGATACACAGATGTGCATCTCACCAGACTGAATAAGGAAAAGGTCACGGTCAGCTATCTTTCAGGTGCCAGGATCCACCATATCACACAGGCACTCATGTATCCCAAAAACAGGTACTGTTCTGATTCTATCATATTACATGTTGGTGTGAATGACTTGAGACGTACCTCTCTGGGCTATATGAAGAGAGACATTACTGAACTCTTGGACTATGGGTCTCAGGCAGGTATGTCTCTAGCCTTAAGCAGCATTTTACCTTCACCTAGGATGATGCCTCAGTGCAAACAGAAAAAGACTGAGCAATAATTACCTTACTTTCTGGTGTCATTCTAAGGGGATACAGTATCTGTTAGCCTAGGATGACATGATTGACAGACCTTGATGCTTTGCCAGAGATGGTCTTCATCTGTCACCCCCTGGGATTTTGACTACTGGGCAAGGCTCTTGCTACCCTCATAGTGCCCTGTTTAAGTGGTGTCTCAAGGGCAAAAGTCCAGATGTGAAAACCCCATATAAACCCGCCCTGAAGGTTATGTTGCTAAACAATAGGTGTCTTAACATGAAACTGCAGTCACTGGAAGCAGTCCTCACTTTGGAAGACCTACACACTTGTGCAGTCATGGAGACCTGGTTCATGGCTGTAGAGAGCACCCCATTCATATCGGGCTACACCTCCTTCCACACATTCAGACCATAAACTGAAGGCATGAAAACTAAAGGAGGCAGTGTATTGATATTCATTATAGATAAATACTCCTCCAGATTGGTTAAACTTTAGGATTCCCTAGAGATACTTCAGGTGCAATTAACTGTTGGTAGGACACCTATTCAAGTCATTGCCTGCTACAGGACCCCATCTGTGAATCAAGACACCCAGTCTGCCTATTTGGATCTACTTGAGTTTGTCAAGATACATCTAATCACCTTGGCTTTGGGTGACTTTAGCTAAACATCCATTGACCAGGTAAATTACTCATGCTCTCAAAGGTTCCTCGACTTCGTTAACTCCAAGGCACTGGACCTACTGGTTGACACCCTGACAAGGGGTGCCAACATCCTGGATCTGGTGCTTACCAATATGGGGGACCATTCCAACACCATCACTGTGAGGTCTTCCTTAGTGATATCTGTCCACAATTCAGTCTCATTAAAGTAACTATCATACTGCCCCCCAACAGCAAAAAAATAAATAAATAAATAAAATGCTTCTCCAAAGCACATTAGCTCTTATGGAATGGTATAAAGAGCTCTACTGCAGTTATGTGAAGTTCTACACCAATGATTTATACAAACAGCTGTTTAACTGCTTTGCCTCGACTGGTCCATGCCTGATAGGACCAAAACAAGCACCACAAGGAAGAGCAAACCTGCCAGCTGGACAATTGCCATTAACAGGCTTTAAAATAAGAGGAAGAAATTTCTGCCTAAGAGTAAGAGGGAGAGAGCCCTAAACTGGAACACTCCCTCCTCAGCTTAAAAAAGTCAATAAGACTTCTTGTGAGTTCCTCAAAGGCAAATTATGAATCCAAATTAGATTCCTCAAGTAAGGACAACCATAGGTACTCTTTAGTTACATCCATTACCAAAAGAGACAGGCCCAGAATTGTGCCAAACTGGTAGTTAATGATACCACATATACTGAGCCTGTGGACATAGCTGACCTGTCAGCTGGCAGGTTCTTTTAAGACGTCACTCCCCTGCCCCTGCCACATGTAAACCATGACATTTCTACCACCTGTCCCCTACCTTGTATCTGTAAAGAGCAAGTCATAAATGCCCTCTCTAAGGCCAAAAACAGAGCATCTATGGAACCTCATAACCTCCCAGGCTGTGTCCTACATCAGCTCCAACAAGAATTAGCTACACCATTGGGTACATTTTCCACCAAAGTCTAAGCACAAATGAATGGAAAAGGCCAGTATTATTCACCTGCATAAAGGTGATGCTTCCACTGACCCCGGTAACTATAGACCTATTAGCCTGCCTAGCCTAATCTGCAAGGACATGGAGCGAATCATCGTGGACCTTATCAAAAAGATATAGGTAAGCTCCAAACACTTTCCCCTACTCAGTTTAGATATGTCAAAGGGAGATAATGCCTTTGAAACATAGTGGACTTCTTTGAGACAGTCACCAAGGCATTTGGCAAGGGAAAATCTGTGCATACAGCCTACCTAGATTTAGCCAGGGTGTTTGACACTATTCTTCAATCAGGCATCATTGACAAACTCACTCAGCTAGGTATCAATCCTTATATTGTTAGATGGGTCACTAAGTGGCTCGCTAATAGAACCCATGTAATCAAAATAGGGGAATCCACTTCCAACAGTACACCTGTAACCAGTGGTGTTCCACATGGATCTACCATGGCACCTCTACTGTTTGGAACTTAGTTCCCCAAAGTACAAACTAAAACTAAAGTTCTGGCTGACAAAGTTTGCTGATGACTACAAACTGGGAGTGGTCATAGAATCTCCAAATGATGTCGACATCTTACAAGAGGGTCTTCCACACACAAATGATTGATGCCAAAGTCATGGCTTTAACCTTAATTCAAAAAAGGTATTACCATCCCTCTCAGTAACTATCACATCAATAACAAAACACAAAGTATGCACTCAGTGGTGTGAGATCCAGGCACACAGGTTGACAGTAACCTTACCTTTGATCAGCATGTCTCCACAGTGATAATCAGGTCATTCTATGTTGCTCATCTCATAAGTAAGGCTATTGCATCCAGAAAGTGAGAGATACCATATCCTGTCTGTACTCTTCCCTCATCAGACCAATAATGGAATACAATGCCACTTTTGGTATGCACCTTTCCAAGCACCTGCAGCAATTGGAGGGACAACAAAGGTTCCTCACAAGGATAATTCAAGGTCTTCAAACCGGTCCTATCTAGATCATCTGAGATCACTTTCACTTCATTCTGTTTCACACAGACTACTCATTGGCGATCCATGCCTTGCATATGAGGCAATCTTTGACCATGCTTTATTTGAAATGCTGCATATCCACAAATCAAATGGTACATGGGTTACTCAATCTAAAGACCTTAACCTGGTAGATGATAGCATTAGACCATGCCAGAGGGTCAGATTTGTCTTCCAGAGTTTACCACACATTTGTAATGGACTCCCACTTCATGTCAAACAGAGCACCTCATTGACCCTCTGCAAACGCAGTGTGGACAATTGGATGTGTAACCGTAAATTCACACTGGGGGTTCCACCTGTGTTCCTCTTGCATCATGGCAATCATTGCTGATCTTGAAAATAAGGGTAGAAATTCACTAGGCGTGTAAGGGTCCTAGGGCCATTAGGCTAGTAACTTCCTATGATATGACTCAGTCATAGTCCATGTGGGAGTACATGACCTGTGACATACCTCCCAAGGCTATACTTCGAGATACTTATTTGAGCTCTCGGAAGATGTCTGTGTGTCACTGACACGTGACTTAAAGGCACAAAGAGCGCACCAACAATGGAAGCTTATTATGTCTTCCACACATTTAGATCAGCTAATTCAGAGGTAGGGGCTAAAGGTGGATGTGCCTCTATGTACATCAAAACTAAAGATACTTCAAGGACAATGCACTTGAGCTGCTCCAGGTTTAATTTACAATAGGAAAAATCCAATAGTACTTCCATGCAAGTGATAGGCCCCCCTCTATGACCCAGGGCACCCCTACCATGTATGTAAACTTATTAAAAACACTAAACATCCAACCCAATACATACATACATTAGTACTAGGCTAACTGCCCCTGGGGGCCATTTTAAGCTTAGCCAATTACCACATGTGAGAATCAAACCCTGGACCTTGTGTTTGCAAGGTAAATACTTTAACCATTATGCTACCCACCCACCCATATCATATTCATGGGTAACTTCCATTATCCCACTCTTACCTGGGGGTCATATACGACAACAAACATAGTGGCACAGAGATTCCTGGCTTTTGTGAACACAAACACTCTGGACTAGATAGCCAGTCAGGGCTGCAACCATATTGGATCTGGTCCCCAAAAATATGGGCGAGTGATGCACAACCCTGTACTGTAATGTCTTCCCTGGTAAGGTCCTAACACAAATTGGTCTGTTTTGAAGTAAACATGAGAGATGAACCCCCAGCTAGACAAAGAATATTCAGGAACTACTCTAGGGTTAACCTCCAGCTATTAGGTGATACGCTGGCCAAATTTCACGTTCCTATAAACACTGAGAACACTGCAGCCTATTCAGCAGTGTTCACAGATACCTATATGAGCATGTTAATAGCTGCATAGAGGCTGACGTACTCACCAGGGAGAAGCACAGAACTAAATGAAAATCATAAACCACATTGGTGGAATCACAGAATCAATAGGCTGTATAACAGAAGGAAGAAACTCATGGCAAAATGTAGGAGATGTAGCACGTAGCAAGATAAAATCACTCTCATCAAAGTGAACATAACAGAGGACAAATGATGTCTACCAAAGCCAGATTTGAGGTAAGCTCAGGCTCCCAGTCCAAGGACAATCACAAAGCATACTTTAGGTATGTCTGCAACATCAAAGGCAAGACACAATTGTTTGCACTTCTCACTGTAAATGAAACCACCTGTAATGAGGTAGAAGAAAGAGCAAACTTCCTGGCTGATAACTTGAACCCCAACTTTACTCCTCTCCCCCCTTCAACCTTCCTTCAGAAAACACCATCAAATATAAGTAACCCTAGTATCACGAGGAAAGAGGTCCTCAATGCTCTCTCTAAAAACAAGTGCACTGCATCACTGGGGCCACACAATATCCCAGCATGCCTTCTAAATAATGTGAAACATGACCTTTCAGGGCCTCTGCAATTACTATTTTTCTGTAGCCACCAAACAGGCTTCATGCCTCATGAATGGAGAACAGCAGCAGTTATTTCTCCGCACAAAGGTCGGCCATCTACAGACCCTGGAGTGTACAGATCCAGAAGTCTGAATAGTCTGATATGTAAGCCATGAAAAGAATTATCATGGAAATGATCAATAGAGATGAAGTAACCTCCAGGCACTGGACCAAACACAGTTTGGTTTGATTAAGGGTAGATCATGCCTATCCAACCTGGTGGACTTATTGGAGAAGGCAACCAAAGCAATGGATGAGGAAAAATGCTTCACATTTCCTACAATGGCCTGACAAGGCATGTTACACTATACCTCTATCATGAATTGCTGACAAACTCAAGGGGTTAGGTACAAACTAGTATGTCAGATGGTGGATAGCCAAGTGGCTTACAGACAAGACCCAAGAAATTAACATAGGGAGTCCACCTCCACAAACAAGCCAGTCACAAGTGGACTCCCTCACGAATAATTCCTCAGGGCGCTCCTCATAGGCATTTACTTGTCTGAAGTCAGGGTGCTCCTCATAGGCATTTACTTGTCTGAAGTAAGTGTCACTGTCAGTGGCCTCTGGCTGACTAAATTTGCAGATGATTGCAAATTGGGAGCTGTCACTGAATCCCACACTGACACAAATATTTTCCATGAGGGGTTGACACAGACAAACAACTGGTGTCAGAGCCATGGAGTAACACTAAATGCCAGGAAATGCACAATACTATGCTTTGGGAAGTCATCCACCCCCGATAACTATCATATTGGCAGCATATCTCTAACAGTTAACCCAGTAGTCAGGGACTTAGGCACAGACATAGATAGTGATCTAGCCTTTGACTCTCATGTGTGTACAGTATTGGGGAAGTCATTTTATGTTGCACAACTTATTAACAAAGGTATGGAATGTAAGTCCAGGGAATTCATTGTTCCAGTGTAGTCTGCATTCATCAAACCTATCATTGAGTGCAATGCCACCTTTGATATGCACCTAGCCAAGCATATCCAACAACTGGAACATCCACACAGGTTTCTCAATAAACCAATACAGGGCATGCATAAAATGCCCTATGCAGAGTACATCAAGGCCCTATCCTTCTATTCAGTGTCCTATAGCCTTTGAGGGGAGATTTATGCCTGCCGTATAGGGCATTGTAAGACCCCACTGTGGACCACATGCATATCCACGAAACAACTATCACCAGAATTACCCATTCTACAGACCTATACCTTGCCTGTGGTATAAATAGAATGTGCTTGAGAGACAGGTGTGTATCCCAGAGACTACACCCTATATGGAACAGGCTCCCCAACCATGTGAAATAGAATTCCACACTAATGCAAAGCAAGTGCAAGTTACACAATTGGATTGGGAACAGGGAAAGCATCCCTGGTTTGGGACCTATGTCTCTAATGCACACAGGGAAAATGAAAATGATTCATCTCCCAGCCCCCTGCTTGTAAGTGTTTCATCTCCCAAAACCCTGCTTACACTTATCAAGGGTGTCAGACCTTGTCAGAGATTTGAGCTGCATGGCTAGGTTTAAAGAAGCCCTTGTGTTCATTAGCCTAGTAAACACCTATGAGCCTATGAACCCATGAACCTATACTGTTTTACCTTTCTGACATTTCTCTCCTGTGCTGACATTCAATCCTGTGTGCCAATGTTGATGGATTGATTGTAGATGTGTACTCATCAGTGTGTCGAATACAATCCTGAAAGTGAAATGCAAACATTTCCATGAGACACATTTCATTGTGTGACTTGACAGCTCTTACAACAGCATCCATCGTAATCTACACAAATTGTGCTATATACATTCTAAATGGCAAAGTACAATGTGTTAATGATCAGTACAAGTAGCATGTCTACAGCAGCAATGGATGAAATGAATTCATATTAAGGTAGATAGTCACCCTGTGCATCAAACACATAGCTTTATTTCCCTGCATCTATGACAAAGATGATAGGAATGTGGCACAGTTATCGTCACTTGTACAGGGTGTTGTGTGGGGGTGCATAGGAGGACTAGGCTGACCCAATAGGTTGGCAAGCATGTGTGTGAGTCAGGAAGGGAAGCAGGTAAGATGGACCATGGAAATATTGCGTGTGTGTCTGTAGGTGCCCTCAATGTGACAGTGGTGTGTGACTGTCTGCATGAACACAACCAAGTTCAGTGCTAGCCCTATGTGTCTATATGTTGGTCAGCTGTGAGCTGTGCATGGTAGAGCTGACAGCTCATCTTCTCACCCCTGAACATGAGAACTAGTTGCACTGGCACCTCCAAACCCAAAGTCAGATGCAGTGCTACTTGCTGAGGGTGACTGATGTCTGCTGGGAATGTGTTCTCCATGGGAATGCCCAAGACCATGAACCAACGGCCTGCTATGTCTTAATGTAGACAGCATAATCCCCTCTGGAGCACTGGATCTACTGCCACTACAAGATCGTGATTGTGCATGGCCATGTTGACTCTCAGCAGATGTAGTTGCTGACTTATGCCCACAAGGCCGATGCTCAACTCCAATGAGATATTCCATCACAGTCAATGTGCGTTCCAAGACAGATAGTGTGTGATCTCTCTCAGACCTACCTCTTTAAACTGTGTCAGTCAACTGTTCCAGAGTATCAGCAACACAGTGGAGGCAGTCACTTAAGTCAGACTGTGCTGCATCCATAACCATGATCATTCATCGGGAGTTCTTTTCTGAATGTGCCTGTGCCTTCATGATGGCCCAGAACATATGCTGAGTGACATGTGATGAGACACCTGTGACAAGAGGAGGAGGGGCAGCTGGCCTCCTATGAGGACCCCTATCAATCTGCCTATGTGGAACCTCACCAACTGTTTGGCTATGGCCAGTGGCGGCAGTCACTAAAGCCACAGTAGCCACACATCCCTGTTCAATGTCACCACCCTCCGACTGTCTAATATTTGTGGCCTAAGGGGACTCGGTATAGGTAGGCATACTGGTTGTGTACAGTGATAATGAGGGTAGATGAGGGATATCAACCTCTGTGTCTCATTAAGCCCCTGCAACCCCCAGTTGTGCCTCAATTTGCCCACCATCATCATCAGAGTCTGGAGAGACACTGACATCAGGTTGTGAAGGAGACAAAGACCAACCTCCCTGGTTATAGGTTCATAGGTTCATACTAGGCTATCTGCCCTAGGGCATTTATAAGCCTAGCCAGAGTTGTGTGGCTTTCACCACCCCTTAGGTTGTAGAATACTATACCCATTAGTTTGCCGTGCCTCTGTCCAGCAGTGATACAGAGATGATCCCCAGGGTAAACCTACGATCTCCCATCCACTGGTCAAGATTCCTCTTGAACAGAGCCAGCGAGGTGCTCTGTCTCACATGGACCAAGATTCTGTTCCACAGCACAGGGAGTCTCTGGGTGATGAATCTGTCCCTCCAGCACGTCCTATTTATATCCGTGTTGAGGTTTAAGTCTCTTGCTCTTGTGGCTCTGGTGGATTTGGGTTTTTTGAGGTGGAACATGTCCATTAATTCCGGGTTGGACATGGCCTTGTATGTCAGGCACAGGTCACCTCTGAGCAGACGGTATGCGACTGAATAGAGCTGGAGTTTCTTCAGTTGGGCAGCATATGGCATAATTTTGAGCCCCTTTATCCTTTTGGTGAGGAACTTTTGGGGTCTTTCCAATTGCTGCAGGTGTCGGGTAAGATACATTCAATGGGGCATTGTACTCAATCATTGGTCTGATAAGTGAAGAGTACAGGGAACAATGACCTCCCTTGATCTGGATGTGAATCCCTTCATAATCAGGTGGGCAATGTAGAAGGTCCTCCTAACCACTTTAGCAATGTGAGTGTCAAAAGAAAGGTTACTGTCAACTTGGGTCCCCAGGTCCCTGATAACCTCTTCTGTGCTTAATGGATTGCCACCTATGTGGTAACTTGGGGTTACCTTGTTTTTACCAAAGGGCATGACTATACATTTTTTGGCGTTTAGCTTAAGGCCATGGCTCTGGCACCAGTTATCCATTTCTATGAGACCTCTCTGAAGGATACTGTGTCTGATGGATTTTCAACTATGGCGCCCAGTTTGCAGTCATCTGCAAACTTTGTCAGCCACAATCCTCCTATGTTTGCCTGCACTTCTGAAAAGTAGATGCAGAACAAGAGGAGGCCCAGGACTGAGCCCTGTGGGACACCGCTTGTGACCGGCTTGGAGTCTGACATGGCACCAGCAACTCTAACCCTGTGGGTTCTGTCCTTGAGCCAGTTTGCAACCCATCTTGTGACATATGGGTTTACATTTAAGCTGGTGAGCTTTTCTATGATACCCGAGTAGGGTATTGTGTCGAAAGCTTTTGCAAGGTCAAGGTAGGCTGTGTGAACTGCCTTACCCTCATCAATGGCCTTGGTGACTGTTTCAAAAAAGTCGACCAAGTTCAAGAGGCATGATCTGCCCTTGACAAAGCCGAATTGGGTAGGATCCAATGTCTGTAGGTCCCCTATGTCTTTATTTATGAGTTCCATTATGATCCTCTCCATAGCTTTGCAGACCAGGCTTGTTAAGCTTATCGGGCGGTAATTACCAGGGTCCCTAGAAGCACCGCCTTTGTGAAGTGGGACCACAGTTGCCATACGCCACTCTTTGGGTACGTATCCTGTGGTAAGGCTAAGATTAAACAGCAGCCTTATGTGTGGGTTTAGTTCCTCATTGAGTCCGTGTAGCACACAGCCGGGGACACCATCCGGCCCCATTGATGCTGTGCTTTTAGCTTTAGAGAGAGCAGCTCTCACCTGAGCATTTGAGATGATTGGGAGGCTACACTCTGCTGGGATAGATATTTCTCCTTTTTGGGGGGGGGGAGAAATTTTCACTGAACCTGTCTGCCAGTATGTTTGCAATGTCTGTGGGTTCAGTGATTTTTGTATCATTTTGGACTAATTCTGAGCATATCTGGGAGTTTCCACCCAGATTTCTAACATAGCTAAAGAAGGCCTTATGATTGTCTTTTGAGTCCTTGGCGATTTTTCTCTCAAAGTTGGCCTTGGATGATTTTATGAGTTATCGTATTTTTTTACTAGTATTGATCAGAGATGTCTTCCCTTTTAGGGATTTTGCTCTATCTTGTAGTAGCTTTCTCCTCTTGTTGTAAAGTTTGTTTATGGCTGGGGTCCACCAGATTGGGCGCTTGCCTTTGGTGGAAAGGGTCTTGATTTTATTTGGGATTGCTTGATCCATGCAATCCTGGAGGTGCTCGTAGAAAGCATTTGTAAGGGATTCAGCAGCGTGGGTTGTGGTTTCCAATGGCTCAGGGGCCTTGAAGGATACCACACCAGTCTTAAGAAGTGTGAAGTTGGCTTTTGAGAAGTTCTTCACTGTGATCTTTTTTGTTGGGGGTGGGGGTGGGATGTGGATCTCCAGTGAGATTAGTTTATGGTCTGATTTCACCAATGAGGGATATACTTCCGGTGTGGAGCATTTTGTCCCCATGTTTGTGATGATCAGGTCTAGTATATTTTCTCCTCTTGTGGGAATGGTGACAAGTTGTTCCATAGCATTTGAGTTTATGAACTCCAGGAACTTTTGGGCTAGGGTATTGGGGCTTGAGTAATGTTCCCAGTCTATGTTTGGGTAGTTGAAGTCACCCAATATGATGGTGTTTGGAGAGACATTTATACTCTCCAGTGTCTTCAGGAAGGCTGTGTGGGGTTCCTGAGTTTGAGAGGGTGGCCTGTAACATGCTACAAACTGTAGAGTAGTTTTGCCTATGGTTAATTGCACCTAAATGGTCTCTGATGCTTCGTGAGTTGCCACCAGCCTGGAGGTGTGGGTATCCTTGATGAGTATGGATACACCCCCTCCTTTTGTGGTACAGTCCGGGTTTTGGGGCCGGAACGAATGATATGAGGTAAAACCTGACAGTGCCGGGGTGCTCTCAGGAGCCTTGAACCAGGTTTCAGTCACAGCACAGACATCGATGTTCTCCATACTGAGGAGGGCTTCGAGGGCATGCATCTTGAGATTTAGACTTCTGGCATTGAGCAGCATTACCCTTAGTTTTTTCCCATTATTGTTTTCTAGGGCGGTGGGTTTAGAATTTGAGCCTTGTCTAAAAAAGGCACTGTGGGGGTGGCAAGAGCCTTTGCCAATATCCAGAAACCCAGGGGTGACAGGTGCAAGCCATCCCTTGCGAAGCAGCGTGGCTTGTCAAGCATGTCATTCCAGGCAGACAGACATTGGATCCCTTTAGAATGACACCAGAAATTAAGCCAATTAATAAAACTGATCATTTTGTCTCTGTATTGTGGCATCATTCTTGGTGAAGGTAGGATACTGCTCAGGGTCAGGGTCATACCAGCCTGGGCTACATAATCTGAGAGCTCCTTTATGTCTCTTTTCATGTAGTCCAGGGAGGTATGTCTCAGGTCATTCACACCGGCATGGACAATGACTGAGTCATACTTGTACTTGCTGTGGAGTGACCTGAGTGCTTGTGTTATGTGGCGGATTCTAGCGCCCGACAGGCAGCTTACTGTGACCCTCTCCTTGTTCAGTCTGGTGAGTGGGACGTCAGTGTGTCTGACTATGGAGTCACCTATGACAAGTGTGTCTGGCATTGTGTTTGGCCTTAAGGGCTGTGACTGATTCGCACACTGACTTTGTGATGTGTGTGTTGCTTGTGTTATGTCATGAGGTGGCAGTTGTTTGGGTGTCTGCTTTGGAGGCCTCTGCTGTTTTGGTATATTTTTGATCAATGCCTCCGAGTATGTCTTTGTGTGTTTATGTGTTTGATTTGTAGTTGTGATAGTTCTATGTGAGACTGGGTTTATGGTGTGTGTGGTTACCTTCTCCTCCTGTCTGGTTTTGCCAGTCCTGAGTTGAGAGAGCTCAGCCTCCAGTTTGGCTATATAGTTGTATCTCTCGCATGTATTTGTGTTTCGTGGGAGGAGGAGAGGGTTGTCTGTGTACATGAGGCAATTGTAACATTGCCTCAATATTCCCAGATTCACCAGCTGAGCAGGAGAGGATGCTAGCAACTGACCCTTTGACATGCTAGAAGAAATGAAAAAGTTTGCTGTGTAACTGAATCAGAAAGGACCTATAGGGAAGTGGGTACTCAAGGGGGTTTTAAGCTAGTGAAGTACTTTGTATAATATAGAAGTGCTTTACCTGACTAAAAAATGCTTTAGGAACAAGTGCTGAGCTTTACAGATAGAGAATAGACTGTTTAGATTACAAGTAGAGCAGTTCTAACGGAAAAATGAAGAGCAGACTTTATGGAGCCAGAAATAGTTTAACCTTGTTTAACCAGCGCTGCCCGATGGTGCTCTAGTGGCAACTCCGTGCTAAATGCAGAAAAGGCATTAAGTCAGTAGTACAGGCTAGCACACTTTAGTGGGCAGCCAAACAATTAAATTAAACAGCAAACAGACACTTTTCGACTTGAATTAGACTAATTTCGACTAAAATGTACTTTTAAGTGCAGATAATAAAAAATGCAGTAAATAACTATGAGAACAGTTAAAGCTTGCTCTAGGTAAGCAGTAGAAGGTAAAACAAATATAAAAAACAGCAGGATACTTAATCAGGAAAGCAGTCGCTTTTTTTCAGTTCTCTGTAGCCAGGAAGACTCAACAGGACCACGTGGAGCTGTGTCTGAGCAATATGGCTTCAAAAAATGCCAGAGGCAGATTTTAACCAGGGAACTTCAAAAGAGCTAGAAATGGTCCAAAATGACCAATTACTACAGCTTCTTGTGCTGAGGTCACTTCCCTCAAGGACAGGTAGGCTATTCAAGGCTCCCCACTCCCACTGGTGAGCTAAGAAACTTCCTTCTATCCAAGTAAGGCAATGGACAACACAGGAACTACAACACAGCCCAGGATACAGCAAGGCCTGTAAACTGGTCTAACTAGTTTAGGAGAGGCAGGAAAACAAGGAATATATTTTTTGTTTTTTTTTTAAATAGAAACACACAGAAAAGCAGAAAAGGCAATAAGTCAGTAGTACAGGCTAGCACACTTTAGTGGGCAGCCAAACAATTAAATTAAACAGCAAACAAACACTTTTCGACTTGAATTAGACTAATTTCGACTAAAATGTACTTTTAAGTGCAGATAATAAAAATGCAGTAAATAACTATGAAAACAGTTAAAGCTTGCTCTAGGTAAGCAGTAGAAGGTAAAACAAATATAAAAAAACAGCGGGATACTTAATCAGGAAAGCAGTCGCTTTTTTCAGTTCTCTGTAGCCAGGAAGACTCAACAGGACCATGTGGAGCTGTGTCTGAGCAATATGGCTTCAAAAAAATGCCAGAGGCAGAGTTTAACCAGGGAACTTCAAAAGAGCTAGAAATGGTCCAAAATGACCAATTACTACAGCTTCTTGTGCTGAGGTCACTTCCCTCAAGGACAGGTTATCTGAGATAAAAACGAGAAAACAATACATTAATAGCTGCACTTTTGTGGTCTGCAGTACCATGGGGCTATGTATGATCAGTTGTATACACAACTGTTGTTATTACAGACTTGTGTAACCCACTACTTCATATAGTAGGACATGAGGACATTATTTTCTAACCCTAGTCTATAATTATTTGGAAATAATTCTTCATTAAACATGAATCTCATGAGCAAAATGTAAATTATGTACATTGTTGACATTCTGTCAAAATCTGCACAGTTGACAGTTATGGCAATCTGTAATATACTAACAATACTGTCAAGTTAATCACTATGGTCACACCTACAAGGTAGAGGTATGACTCTAAACTGTGGGCATTCAGAAAATATCTGTCCATTTGGCAATCGTGCAGGTAGTATATCAATACAGCTAGCAGGCCTGGGATGACACTTTATTGAATATACTGAACTATATTTAAATCTCTGAAAAAACAGTTTTGTGCTAACCACAGCCTCTTCCAATTCCTGACAGTCCTGAAAAAAATTGAGGGAGAGGTAATGGCAACAATACCACATGTTACAGTACAAGTGGGGTAATATGTCCAAATATCTCCCATTTACAGTAGCTGCTATGTTAACAGGTATGTGGGTCACAAACTCTACATGAACTTAAAACTGCAGCCAACCTCCTTCCCCTTCACAATAAAACACCTGACACCCACGTAAAACTATGTCCACCTTGACACACTGAATGTAACAGTATTCCAATGATGATCTAACTAAGCATACCTGGATGCTCCTCTTGAGAGAAATGGGTGGCACCCATATCCACAACATATTGGCTCATGGATGCCTGGGAGCTGTCCTGTGTTAGAAGGTTTGCCAGGAAGTCTTCTGTGGCTGAGAGAGGTTGTTCTGTAGCAGTCCCACCACCAGTGACTTGATGGTCCCTGGCCACATCAGTTGTATGACTGTGTGCAGAGTGTATCATATCCATGGGACTGTATTGCATCTGCTCATATGTATGATTCTGATGTCCCACAGCATTAATGTTATGCACCATTTCATCCCACAAGTCTGCACACTCTTGCCTATTTGCCCTCCCTCTGGACAGCAGGACTTGGTAGTGCTGACGCAAAGCCTCAGTGATGAGGATGTTTTCTGTCTCAGTGAATGGTGCTCTGCATCATGCAGCATGATATCTCCTGAAATACAAATAAATGAGAACACATGTCAGGATCACATATGTGGGAGTACAGTATGTAGAGATACAGCAATAAAAGAAGGCTATCAGTATTCATAGCTTGATTACACATCTCATATTCAACAGTGTGCCAAACATACAAAGGTTGTGAATGCAACAAGGATAGTAGAAATAGTGACATATTCCTGTTTGTACCACGAGAGATACTCATGCATGATGACACACCCAACACAGGAGTCCATTGTAACACATCCCATAGCAGGATGCCCCCCATATAATATGTAAAAAACAACAGTTACAACCAAATAGCAGTGTACTACTACAACTGCTATCAAAGGAAGTATCCAGGAGACCTGTGTATCTAGTTATCACACAGCATTGTACCCCTGCTGTACTCCACATCATCTGTACGTGTAACACAGCTGGAGATCAATGCCATGTCATCAGTACAGTTCTAAGACAGGCTTACTGATGTAATCCCCATCCCTCCTAAGTATATTCAAACATATGCATCACGCTGGAAACAAAATGGCTACATACCTGAAAGAGTACAATACTCCTCTGTTGAAAAATACTGCTATATAAGTACTGTGTCAACAAGTTAACCATACAATACACAATGGTTCCCCTAACTAGAAGTTTGCCTTTTTAAGATGGCTCTCATTAGCAGATGATTATCTCTGAACCAACTTGCTACATGCAGCCTACACAGCTGATTTGCAGTATAATCAGACAATCCCATGCAACTATTCAACAATATATAAGGCCTAAACATAGATTTCATCCCCTTTCTCATATGTTGGGGTGGAAATTACTGGGATAAAGATACTATGTCAGCACAGAGAGAATGTTTGTTGCCACTACTTTTTACATACAGATGTGTGTGCTACAGCCTGAAGCCGATGATGCTGCAGGTAGTAGACATATGTAGAGAGGCTAAAGATTGTGCAGGACAACAACACTTAAGAGTAACTGTGGGACCTGTGGCAGCCTTGGTGTACAGCCAGAGCTAGACTGAGGGAACCCATCCCACTGGAAATTAAGGTATGTGATAAGCCAAAGGTATCAGTAACAGAGTAAAAGGCAACATGCTTGGTGTGCCCTAGAACAAGGTAGGGGATAAATTAACCATTATGTCAACCAGTTGGACAACTCCCGAGTCATGTGTTATATCATGTCAGTCGTCCGGAACTTGCTGGCAACCCTTGGCTCTAGCACAACCTCCATATATGTATGTTACTTGTGCAACTGTGGTTGTCTGTAATATGACTAGCAAATCATTGTAGGCTGCAGTCTGATATTACTGGGCCACATTTGAATTACATACTTCAAAATCCTCTGGGAATTCATGCTAATGCATGACCCAACATTTTATGCACTTTCTAGTGTTATAATAGGAATAGTTAAAATGTGGCCCTATCTGTAGGCCTTTGACTTCCATTATTTAGAAGCAGACATTCCATCTGTACTGCTTTGGGTTGATAAATAGTTGAAGAGACAGTCATACATATCACAATTTATAATGATGATGTACACATACATATATTTTAAATGCTAATCACAGATGTATTTCAGCCCAGGACCATGTGGACCAAAAATTAATGTTTTCAAAGCATGTAACAGATTAAGCTACAGAGTCAATGTTATTGCAGGTATATTTTTACATGTTGTAGATATAATAGCACACTTACCTACTGTTACATACCTCACTTACATATATTATTATGTGTATGGCTTTATAGTAATGTATTTCTCTACCGAAGTGCTAGTTAAACTCCTAGTTTTCCATTAATATTTTAGCAGGTGTGTTTTTACATGTTGTCAATATAATTGCACAGCTACCTGCTGTTACATACCTCACTTATATCTATTATTATGTGTATGGCTTTATTATTTTCTACCAGTCCTAGTTAAACTCCTAGTTTTCCATTAATATTTTAGCAGGTGTGTTTTTACATGTTGTTGATATAATTGCACAGTTACCTGCAGTTACATACCTCACTTATATCTATTATTATGTGTATGGCTTTAGCATGATGTATTTCTCTACTAGAGTCCCAGTTAAACTCTTATTTTTCCATTAATCTTTTAGCAGGTGTATTTTTACATGTTGTAGATATAATTGCACAGTTACCTGCTGTTACATACCTCACTTACATCTATTAATATATGTGGCTGGGTCTTAGTTGGTTGACTGAATTTACATTTGTGCAAATATCAAATGGCTTAGACTAAAGCAACAAAAATGCACTACACCAAAACCTCAATCCACCAAATCACAAAACACCAAAACATCAGGAATAAATACATCATACAAATAAAAACACATAATCTCTATTTATGCAGGGGGGAAAGCTCTCCATGCACCCCACACCCCCTGCAAATTATATATACAAACTCCAAGATTGCGCTACAGTAACAACATGGATCAATCCCCCGAGAGTTACTGTACTGCAATCTGCATATGCAACTTAAAATGGCTAAAATGGCTATAAAATTACTTTGAAACACACTCTTAACTGTAAAAAGCTTACTTACAGCTCCCGGCATATCCACCATGCAACAGCACTGTTACACGCATGCAGTCTTGTGTCTGGCATTACTAAGACCACTTTTGCATAGGCTTATGCGCCAAACTGTTGGTGCACACCTAGGCCAGACGGAGAGCATGCTGTCCATCTTGGTGGGGCAGTCTGGCTTCAGGCACCAGCATCAGTCACTGCCTACAAAGGAGCAGTAACAGTGCAGAGATGACAGTCCCATTGGTGAAACCACTGACTGCTATGCCATTTATTATTTGAAATACTATCCTGTTCTTTACACACACACTATAGTACAGATCATAATGCATCCAGCAATCATTCAATTTTGCCTATATTGTATATATGATGTTCCATGTACATACCTCTCAACCTCTTAGCATGGGACATTATGGGCTAAGCCATACATAATAGTGGTACAGTGGCACAACGACAGGGAATATTCTTACATAATCTGCTCATACAATAGTAGCAAGGTGTTCTGATAACAGATTTGCCATTAAACTGCATTTTAAGTGATGTCATATATCTGCAAATCAGAGGACCAGACAGTTGAGAGGTATGTTCCTGTACACTGAGTACACCTGACAGCTAGACAGCCATGGCACAGTCCTAAGGGTGTGCACTTCACATGCAAGCATGGTTATGCAGAAATTCTCAGCTGGCTAGTGTGAGATTAGAACTCACAAGCAGTGACTACAATAACATTGAACATTTTATTTGAGAAAATAAATTATCAGAGAACAGTCTCCTTTTACACTTTATTGATTCATGTTGTTTCAAATATTGCATTTACACACATGGATAGCTGTGCAAGACTTCTGCTAACTTACACATTTACCCTGTTCATTTATTGACTGCAACCTACAACATACATCAGACAAAATTAGCAGAACACCACACTGACTCTTAATCTTGGTATTGCACAGCATTTATTTATAACATACTAAAACATTATTGACTACTGCACATTTTTCAGTTGTCTGGTGTCAAATTAGAGCCCAAAAGCAGTGACTACAGGAATACTAAAATTTTATTTGAAAAAAATTATCAGAGCACGATCTCCTTTTACACTTTATTGATTCATGTTGTTTCAAATCTTGCATTTATGCACATGGATAGCTGTCTAGGACTTCTGTTAACTTACATGTTTACCCTATTCATTTATTGAGTTCCATCCACAGCGTACTTCAGATAATGACTCTTAATCAGAGTAAACCACAACATTATCTAATGGTTGGAAGCTATGCTACACAGTACTGCATACTTACTTTAACTTGAATTACCAGTTCAGATATGATCTGATACATTAATAACACTTTGTGATGTCCCATGTATTTCATGCATGACTCAACACTGCAATATCTGTATTTACTTTATTTTATTCTTAAGTTATGCATTAAGTTATTACTTTATTGATTTTCTTACGTACCACGTGCTTGCCTAATCCTGGCCAGATGCCTTTCATGGGACTGGACATTGCAAGCCATCTCTTCTGCTGCTGTAGTAAGAGAAGGACACCATTATGCATAACAGTTTTGCACAGATTCAGCTTATATATTTATAAATGACTAGAAAACATACTTACATATATGTGGGGTGTGCACATCCTGTACTTCTTGGATCCAGGTATCCAATACTTTTTGGATCCAGGTATCCAAGATTGTCATAATGGTGATGACACTGTTCACAAGTGGGGGGATACCAGTTGCACTGGTCAGGTCCCTGGTCAAACTATCCCAGGCCTCAGACATCCACTCTGAGCCCTGGTAGTTGCCCTGAAGCAGCCAGGGTCTGTTCGACCAGGAGTCTAGTGAAAACCCTGAACTCTTGCACACTACACCTTTGTGCCCTAAATCACATACCTTTCCCCATGACAGCATCCATACCCACAGTCAAGGTCAGGCTCCATGGAATAATGTGAAATTCCTGCCTATTGCCCTTTAAATAGGCTGCATTCTCACCCCTGCACATCATACTGTAACTTTCAAAAACACTCCGCATTGCTTAGCATTGAGCAAACTCACACAACTCATGTTTAAGTGAAGCTTAGAAATGCGCAAACAGGGACAGACCATTGACCATGTTTAAGTGATGCTTAGCATAGTGCACCTTTTCTAAATCTAACAATTATTTAATTTGAAGTCAACCAATGTTTCAGTCACCTGACACAATTTCACAACACTATATGTAAAAGGTGTTACTCCCCAGGACCTACTACACTGAAGGTCATGACTCAACCTATCTAGCCACTGGGATAGTGAAAGGAATTCCTGTGTCTTCAGATATACTGCAAAGGTGCCTGTAAGTGTAGCACAGTTTCACTGCGTGGCTTTGCGTACTGGTGAACCCTGCAAAACTACAACAATTAAATGCATCCAGTTTCTATTTTTAGCTGTCTAGTGGACATCTAATGCATAAGTACGCAGTGCTACTCATAGCTAAATAATGTGGCACATTGCGTAGACAAGCACATAAAAATTTGAAATTGAATGCATCTGGTTTCTATTTTTAGATATCTAGCGGATGTTTAATGCATGGGTGCACAATGCTAAGCATAGCTAAATAACGAGATGCATCACATTAACAAGCACATAAAAATTAAAAAAAAATAAAGTGAATGCATCCAATTTCTATTTTTAGATGTCTAGCAGATTTCTGATGCATGGATGCGCAAAGCTAAGCATAGCTAAATAGCAAGCCACACCACACAAACTGGCACATAAACATAAAAAAATATTAAAATAAATCCAATTTACTGAAATAAAATGTCTTGCAGACCTTTTGGTCAAGGTAAATGGTCCAAAAGGTATATGGGTGTGCCATCAGTCTTACAAGGATTCAATATCTGTGTTGTTGTGACCTCCCTTAGGTGCACACCATAATTAATATGTATGGTGCACTGCCGAGGGAGAACCGTGGCTGTGTACATGGATACATTCCATGCAGGCTCTACATGGAGCCTACATGGACTTTACTCATTTCAGGTGAGGGTAAAAAGCACAAGCCAAAGAAATGTAAATATCTTATGTTTTAATTATTTTTGATCAACTCCTTCCTTTCCTTAAACCTCACTCCTCCTCCAAAATGTCATTCTATATGTATTGATCCTACAATTTCTATTTTTTTCTGTGTAATACATTCCTACTCTTTTCTAAAGATCCCACTTCCAGATCTTTTATTTATGTTACAATATTCAATACTTCATATAGTGTGGGTTTAGATTTTGATTTCCATTTGCTGATCACTGCTTTTTTGGTATCCACCAGAACTAAACTTAAGAAGGCCTTACAATGTCTAGACAATTTAGATCCTGTATCCGAGCTCAAAAAATCATTTAGGTTCATAGGTCCATAGGTGTTTACTAGTCTAACAACCACAAGGGCCTTTTTAAGCCTAGGCATGCATCCCAAATATCTGTCATGTTCTGGTACCCTTGTGAAGTGTAAGCAGGGGCTTGGGAGATGAAACATTTACAAGCAGGGAACTGGGAGATGAACCATTTACAAGCTGATTCTGTCTATTAGCGACACAGGTGTCAAACCAGGGATGAATTCCCTGTTCCCCTTTCAATTGTCCAAGTTACACTTGAATTGAGTTGGAGGAACTCTGCTTCACATGGATGGGATATCCTGTTCCAGAGCAGGGGTAGTCTCTGGGATACATATCTGTCTCTTCAGCAGGTCCTCTTTATATCACAGGCAAGGTTTAAGTCTTTAGAACTGTTAAATCTCCTGTTTTTGTTTCTGTGGGTATGCAAGAGGTCCATCAGGGTGGGGTTTGACAGTGGCTGGATTACCCGACATAGATCTCCCATTAACAGCCTGTAGGAGACAGAGTACAGGGATAAGGCCTTGAGGCAGTCTGCATAGGACATGTTACTTACTCCCTGTATTCTTTTAGTGATGAATCTCTGTGAACATTCCAGTTGCTGGATATGCCTGGTTCGGTACATACCAAAGGGTGCATTGTACTCAATGATAGGTCTGATGAATGCTGAATACAGTGGGAACAATAACTTCCTTGGACCTAGATGCCATACTTTTGTTTACAAGTTGCACAACATAGAATTATTTCATCACTACTGTAGACACATGATGGTCAAATGCCAGATCACTGGTTATGTTTGTTACTAAGTCCCGGACTACTGGATCAGCTATTAGGAGTGTATTGCCAATATGATATTTATCAGGGATGGATGACTTTCCAATGGATGCTATTATGCATTTCTTGGCATTTAGTGTTAGTCCATGGCTCTGACACCAGTTGTTTGTCTGTATCAGCCCTTCCTGGAGAGCATTTGTGTTGGTGGGGGATTCAGTGATGGCTCCTTATTTACAATCTTCTCCAAACTTAGTCAGTCAGAGGCCATTGACATTGGCCTTGACCTCAGATAAGTAAACTCCAAAAAGGAGCGGTCCCAGGACCGATCCCTGAGGGATTCCATTTGTGACCGGCCTCTTTGTAGAGGTAGAGCTCCCAATTCATTTCCTTAGGTACATCCATTTACTCACCCAATATTTCTGACAGAGTGCTTTGTAGGGAATTTTTAAACTCTGCCAACTCATTACACTCACAAAACATAAGTCCAGAGTTACCTCTTTCTTCCCCATCACACCTCCAACATTTGCCATATACGTGAGGAAAAATTCTTTGGAGTTTGCTTGGAGTATAAAAGTACCTGTGCAAACACTTCTAAATCTTTTTGCATATTAAAGAGTCATACATATGTCCTCTGTTTTTTCCTTGTGAATTGCTTATGTAATATCTCTTTCCAATCTTTTCTAACTTCCTCTGATTCATCCCTATGGTTATTGTGCAGTATTTTATATGGTCTACTAATTATCCCTTTTTTAACAGCAGCCTCTGTTCTACATTCAATTAAAAAACATGCCAGAGTAAGTCTTTCAATTCTGATTTCCCTCTTCCTTTCTCTTTGCCTATCTTCAGATATTAGTCCCTGATAGGGAAGGTAGTCTTTAGCCTGCAGTCCAAATGTCTCCTTTGTCTCTTCCTATTCTATTAATTTCCCTCACTGGATACTTGTTCCTAATATCTTAGCTTCTTTGCTAGTTTTCTCCAGTAACTACAGCCACCTCGTACATATTCTCTGTACCCCTAACTGCAGTCAACCCTGTCAGCAGAATCTCCTTTCTCCATTCTCGTGTTGGCTTAGTTCTTAGAGTACTTTCTGCTTCTTTATGAATATAATATTCTGTATAACTGTTGTTATTCTTCTTAAGGATTTGCATCCAAAATCCCACTCACTCTCATGTCTTGAATGTCTCCCTACTTTAAAATCAATCAAATCAAGTGGACAATAGTAAGTGTGGTGGGTGGAACACACCTCATA